>NW_027397074.1:26534448-26539727 GCF_003265705.2 Callorhinus ursinus
TTTCTTTCTTTCTTTCTTTCTTTCTTTCTTTCTTTCTTTCTTTCTTTTGCACAGGAAGCAAGGTCAACAAGCTAAAGGGCTAAGATTCACAACAAACATAAATTATAACAATATTGTAAAATGAAAATATTCTAAATAGCCAACTAGAGGATAATAGTGAGATAAATAATCGTTTGAAATTTCAGTAAATGGACTGTGGTACAACCATTAAAATAATTTTCTAATATGTTTAATAACATGAAAAAAATCCCATCAAACAATATTTGTGGGAAAAGAAGACTACGACTCTTTATGTTCTAGGCTATCATCATCACAATTTTACAAGTTGTATAGAGAGTAAGATTCCAAAGCCACAGTACTAGGAAGTGATGGCCTGGACTATACCTCAGGTCTATCTGATTTTAAGCTGATTACCACACAGCTTAAATTTGCATTTTAAGTACCTGCATCACAGAGTTAATTGAAATTTAGCCTTTATTTTTTTTTAAATAAAAGCGATTACAGAGATAAGTTTCCTCTATCTTCTACTTGAGTAATTATTTCAACTGCTATATGTAACTTCTTATATAGACTAATTTCATTTCTTTCTAATGTTCCAGGTCATCACTTTGACCTACTGAGTTTTTATGAAAGTTTCTTTCTGTCATTCAACACCTGAGCTATATACCTTTGTCAACACATTCATTAGCCAGCTCTTTGTCATTTGTAAATTTAAGTGTTCCAATGAAGTCTTCGTGTAAATCACCAATATCTGCAACATGGTAATTCATTCTTTGAAAATAGTATATAAATTGATAGAATTATGTGAACTTCTTTGAATGATGCAGGAGACCTTATATAACTAGATAGAATGAATAGAGTAGAATAACTAAATAGAATGAATTTTAGGTGTAGGTGAATCAGGAAACAAAACCCAAATTTATTGTGGATCACTCCTCTCTGATGATTTCTTTAGCAAAAATGGTTTCAAGTTTCAGGTTTAGCCTCAAAAGACCTTTTTAGGTTTTCTCCACACATGTTACTTAGCCTTGGCCTCTAGCAGCTAGCACTTAAATGAACTTAACTGGTTCCATGACCATAAATAATATTTGCCTACATGCTGATGACTACTGAATTCGTATCTTCAGTCCAGATCTCTTCTCTGAGCTTCAGTCACACATATTCAGCTGTGTTTTGGATATCTCCCTAGAGTAATTTGAACATAATACATTAAAAACAGATGATTTGAGATTTTTTCCACATCTACTGTGAGATGAAGAACATTCTCAGCAGACTGTCAACATTCCAGGAAATGTCAACATCAGTCTGAAAGGACACAGGGTTATTTTCAAGGACCAAGGAGGAACTCTGCAGAAGGACTTCCATTGTATCAATGTAGAAGTCAGTCTCCTTGGAATGAAAAGAGGCTACATTTTGACAAATGGCGGGGAAAGAGAAAGGACCTGGCTACCGTTCACACTATCTCTAGTCATGTATGGAACATGATTAAGGGCATCACTGTGGGTTTCTGTTATTGGACAAGATTTATGCCACTTCCCATCAACCCTGTTATTTAGAATGGACCATTTGTTGAAAATTAGAAATTCCTTGGTTGAAAAATACACACTCACAGGGTTCAGATGAAGTGGGGCATCACTTATTCAGTCTTTCAAGTCCAGAAAGATGAATTGATTCTTGAAGAAAATGACATTGAACTTGAATCAAATTCAGCTGCTTTGGTTCAGCAAGACACAACAGTTACAAACAAGGCTATTAGAAGAAATTTGGATGCTATCTATACCTCCCAAAAAGGAAAAGTTCAACAGACTGATGAATAAGGTTCAAGAGTTGTCCAATATAGAAAAAACAAAATGCTGGATGATTCCTAGGACCTACTTGTGATATTTTAAAGATACAGTGAGGGGTGCCTGGGTGGCTCAGTCGTTAAGTGTCTGCCTTCTGCTCAGGTCATGATCCCAGGGTCCTGGGATGGAGTCGCTATGTCCGGCTCCTTGCTCAGCAGGAAGCCTGCTTCTCCCTCTCGCACTCCCTCTGCTTGTGTTCCCTCTCTCGCTGTGTCTCTCTCTGTCAAATAAATAAATGAAATCTTAAATAAGATACAGTGAAAGACCTCTATTAAAAAAAAACAGCAAAACAAAACAAAACACACAAAAAAACAAACCAACCAGATCAACTGATTTCCTTGTCCACCTGTAAGATATTCTCCATTTTTATACTGGCACCATCATTTGCTCAAGACAGAAATCATTCTTAATTACTTTCTTTCTAAATTATAATTGCTCAATAAACAATTCTAGTTTTTCTTCCAAAATACATGTCTATTCAATGTATTCTTCTGTCTTCCCTCCACTCCCCCACCCAACCCCCACCTATCTCTATTCCTAGAACAGCTTTCTAATTAGTTTGACCATTGGGGCGCCTGGGTGGCTCAGTTGGTTAAGCGTCTGCCTTCAGCCCAGGTCATGATCTCAGGGTCCTGGGATCTAGCTCTGCACTGGGCTCCCTGCTCAGCAGGGGGAGCCTACTTCTCCCTCTCCCTCTGCCGCTCCCCGTGCTTGTGCTCTCTCATGCTCTCTCTCTTCTGTCAAATAAATAAATCTTTAAAAAAAATAAAAAAAAATTAATTAGTCGGAGTGTTTTTCTATTTCTTTATTTTATTTCCCCACAAAACAAATATTTTTTGAAAGATCATTCATGATCACACTATACTTCTCTATTTAAAACTTCTCAGTAGCTTTCTGTTGTGCTGGAATAAATCTGAAAAACTCTTTGACTCTTGTCTGGATTTCTACCCATCAGGCTTCCCCTCACTTTTTCTTCAGTTGAGTTGTTCTTCTTTGTCTGCTTTGAAAACATGGAAGTTTTCTAGCCTGAGAGTCTTTGTATCCACTCCCAGCTCTGCCTGGAGCACTTTCCCATGATTCTTATTTTTTAGATCTCAGATGAAGTGTCACAAACCAAGACAGGTGTTTCCTGACCATCTTGTCTGGAAGATTTCCCACTTTGAACTTCTGTTTTCCCTCTCTAGAAATCTGCTTATTTCTCCTACAGTAACTCCCATAGCCTTTGGGTGTCTTGTTTATCCATGTGTTTCATTGCTTATTTTGTGTCTCACCAATTTCTCATATTTTGTCACTGAAACCCAACTGCCTGTCACATTAGATTAATAATAAATAATTTTTGAATGAGTAGATGAATATACTATTTCCCTTCCTTGAGGAAACAATAATTCACTTACAGAGTTTATAAATCCATTAGTTTTCATGTAGAGTCAATTGCTATTTAGATTACAGGTGATAATTGCCTTCTTAACACGTTCACATTCCCTACTTTTAGCATGAAAGAATTCTGTTTTAAGCAATTTCTAGAGCCCTTTGGTATATCAGACTTCTACATTTTTTTTGTCTTCCTTCTCCCTGAATAATTCCAATGGATATTTATAGGGAAAACACTTAGCTGGATACCCCCAACTGTTTCTCATTTTCACTCAGGTTCTTAACTCTAGGTAGATGCTTTTCCTGTTTTAACCACCTCTGAGCAATTTTAACACTGCGCAAATCAAAATGCAAATTTTTAAAGCCAAAGAGGTTTCTTTATCCTACTTCCACCATTTGCACAGCCTGTCTACATATATTTGTAGAAGGTAGTAAAGATACGACAAAAAATGAGTTTGAGTCAGGGGGAAAAGTGTTTAATCCAGAAAGCTCATCTCAAATGACTAAAATCACAGCATGAGTCAGTGCATTTATTAAGATGCTGCATAGCCAGCTAAAATAGATCATATTTTTATATCACCAACCATGCCTTTGGCAAATAAACATGACCCTAGCCACACAATTTTAATTTTAGAGATGCCATTTCCAAACTTTCAGTGATCTTTAACACAAATTCCAGAATCCCACAGAAAGACATGATCAGAAGTTATATCATGTTATATCACAGACTTCTGCAATAGATGTCATCAAAATTAAATTGTCTTTGGAGATTTACTGAATTGATGCATAGCATATCAACTTGACTATCCTTTTGTATCGTAGAGAATATAAGCAATGTTTCCTTTTGGATTCTGCACCAGTCTGATGGGCCAAGTGGGCAGTCAGAGCCCACTGTTGATCATATTACCCCATGTTATACTTCCCTGGAGTTAGAAAACATGCTTACTTTCACAATCTCATTTAACCTTTGATCTATCAACAGGCACTCAAGGACATAAAGACCTTGTATTAGTCAGGGTTCTTCAGAGAACTAGAACCAACTATGTGTGAATATGTGTGTGTGTATAATTGAATATAATATACAGTGACTTATGTAATTGAATATAGCATTGAATATTATTATTGAATATATATCAAATAATATAATGTTGACTATATTATGTATATATGGAGATCTTGGCCCAAGAAAAGGGAAGAGCAATTTGTAAACCAAGGAGAATGAAAATGAAAATAGCCATTCCCACTGCCAGAGGGAAGCTGGTTAGGGAAAGACAGAAAGAGAAGGAGAAACCATTCTCCTTGTCCCTCCCTTCTCTCCTGCTCCATCTACAACATCGTAATTCTAGCAATAGAAACACCAGATAAATTTTCAGGAGCTCTAAAACAAGAATGTTTGTTTCTTACTTTCCTAGTTACATATTAGAAAAATTTCAAGGTTCCCTTAGAGGGAGTGCCATTTACAACATGTGGCCACCCAAGTGGTACCTAAGGCAGTAGCATAAGCACTTGAAAAAGGGCAAGAACAGACTTCCCATTTTCCCTAGGACTTTCTAGTTTTCTTTTAGGCCTTAGAAAAGGAGGTGGCAGATAGCTGGGATATGGTCTGACTCGCCACCTCATGCCAAAGAATATCCAGTTGGGTAAAAGAGCCTAGAGAAGGGGAAGGATGGGGAGCAGTGATGCCTCTGCAGTATCCACAATGCCTGAGGCTGCAGAGAGGGTGCCTGGTTGGGGTCTGAAGACCACTAAATGTACCACTTGGCAGAGAAGTAGCCTGTCTAGCCAGACTAGGGAAGAGCGTCATTAGCCTGACAAATCAGGAAACAGGTTATAGGTTTCACCCACTATAAACATCAGCAGCTGTTGTCAGTTGGGCATTGGAGCAAGAGATACTGCACTGGAGCCCAGGATATTTCACAAGAACCTATACACAGGGAAATTAAAGTCAGAGTAATGGCCAATATCATCTCTGCGGAGTATGTACTATGAGAAAAGGGTGGTATAGAAGAGAGCTCTGAATTTGAATCAAGGGTACCAAAGAATGAAAGGAAAGAAAGAAAGAAA
>NW_027397074.1:26539737-26685364 GCF_003265705.2 Callorhinus ursinus
AAAGAAAGAAAGAAAGAAAGAAAGAAAGAAAGAAAGAAAGAAAGAAAAAGTATTCTGAGTAAGGAGTGTCCAACTGTATTGACTGCTGCTGACTAATGATGAAAAATCTGCATTGGACTTGGAATTTGGAAGTTATTAGTGCCCATAATAAAAAGAGATTTTATGAAGGGATTAATCAAAGACAGTGCAGGAGCTGTTGAGTAACTGAGAAAGTGAAGGATGAATAAGGAAGTAGAGGTAGCAGCTATAGTCCTTTCAATAAATTTGACAGTGAATGTGAGAGAAATCAGGTAATTCTTGGAGAAGAAAGTAGAGTAAGACAAGATTGTTTTTTGTTAGTTTGTTTTAAGGCAGAATCCTGAGCATATTACATTGTTTGGAGGGAAGAAATCAGAACATTGAGAAAGTAGGTAGTATTCCCCATAGACTCTGAGATGAGCTGGAAATGAATCATAGCCTTTATTTTGCAAATAAAAAACCTGATGCTTTACACTAACTGGCTTGTTGAAGGTCACAGAGCTGGGTGATCCATCTGGGCAAGAAGCAAGGCATTTTTACTTAGTCTTTTTCTCTTCTTTTATTATATTGAATATCTTCTTATGCATTATATTGAATATGTTCATATGCACACTGGTGGATGCTGGGACTGCTTAAATGGCCTCTAATACTCCATTCCACTTACCTTGAATTCATACTACTGAGGATTCCAAAGTAACACCTGAAGTTTTCCTGATCTTTGAATGTGAGGGAGTCATAGTTGTAACTCTTGTTGCTGTTTTGAATTTCTTGGTGCTGTTTTTTTTCTAAGCATGGAGGGCTGCAGTTTTGTCTTTTGTAATCCTGAGGGAAAGCAAAAGAGGACGCTCAAATGAGGGAAGATAAAACACCTGTAGTCTTGGACAATGGGTAAAAGGGGATGAATGACTTTTCCAGTTCTTGGTGTTGGGTCAACCAAAGAGCAAAATTCTTTACCCTTTTCACGAGTTTGAAGGAAACTGCAGTGGTCTTTTCTAAATGTAAGGGAATTGGAAGGAGAATGGGATTGACATTACTGGCACCAATTTTTAATATAAACTAATAAGAGCTAACATTTATTAAGTCCTGGCCGTGTGCCACCACATTAGGGTGATAGCACTCAAGTATTTCACTGGATCCTTACAATTTTCTTAGGTACAAATGTTTCCTTCATAGGAGTGGAGACTAACTGATTTAAGATTCTCACTCTACCACTTAGAAGTTATGTAACTTTTGGTCAGTTATTTAACCTCTTGTGCTTCAGAGTCCTTATCCATGAAATTTGAATGGTGATGATAAACCCTTTTTCATGGGGTTATTATTAGGAGCAAATAAGTTGACATTTATAAGAGTTTCGAATATCAAAATGAGCAATATCTAAGTGTTTGTAAAATAAAATAAATATCTGATTTAAAGCACATATTCCCTCCATTCTATCAGCTCAGAACTACATATCAATTTCCCGACTCTCTTGTTGGAATTGGTAATGTATTTTTCCAGAGGGAAATAAGCAATTATAATTCTTATAATAGTATAATTCAAATAGATCATAGATTAAATACAATTTTGTAGACTAAAACACTAATGACCACGCATCATAGTAGGACCTGGAATATATTTTCTTATAGAAACAAAAACAAGTATCAAAGAAATCTTTCTTGTGGAATGGGTTGGAGATTGCTTGTTGATTACGTATAGGAAATGGGAAAAAAAAGATAATACCTTCCAGTTAGTTCTTAGCGAGATAGGTTCTCCATTCCTATTCACCTGGTTCAGTTCAATTATTTAATAGCTGGAAGTACACCTAGGAACCACAACAGAAGATTATCTGAATGTTAAGTGAAAGAGCAGGGATGGAAGGGCTAACTACTGCTCCATGAAATTTTACCCTCTAGTCATCACTGAATTGTATGTTCAGTGGTTTCCGAGTAACTACGGTCATTTGAACTTGCATTGGACTATCATTTTGGTGGGGTTTTTTGCTGGTTTGTTTTGTTTTGTTTGGACTGTTGACAACACCTATTTTCCATAAAACCCAGAGATTCCACTGCTTCAGCCAAGTTTGTAACTGTCTTTTATGATTCCTGTTGTCCTTACCAGTTGAGTTCCTATATGCGAAAATGCTTTGAAAAATAAAAAGCACTACAAAATGTAATATTTACTTTTATCGCACTGTTGTTCTTTTCTACATTTAAGAACTCTAGTGGGATAAGAGGTACTGAGTTTACTCTGAATTACTCTGAAAGTAGCAATCAGCTTGAGAAATTACCAAGCCTTGAGAAATGGGATGGTTTTCCTGCTTCTGAACTGTTTCGACTGAGGGTACTATGAAGGTCAGGAGAAGAAAGAAAGAAGAAACTGGTTAAGACGATAAGCAGAAATGCAAATGTATGAAGTATGCTTTTATCTTCTGGAAAATCTCTAAAATGCCCAACACATGTTCAATAACTCCCAATAATAATTCCTAAATGTCTGATTTGGTAGTATATAGATGAGTTAAACATACATCATTTTTTTTCACTGAAATACTGAATAGAATAATTTCATTAAAAATAAATTCCATAGTATATAAATTTTATACATCATTGCCCAAGAATAAGAACACATTAACATGAATGAATTAGTCATATTCGTGACTTATTTTCAGAAATCAATGTATTTTAAGTTTCTGCACATATGCATTCTCTCCAAACAAAATATAGTGTGCTCTTAACAGTTTACTGTGTACATGAGTATACTTGGAGTGAGTAAGGGCAGTATGTTGTTACCTTCTGTTTTCGCTTCTAGTTTACATTCCACCCTGAGGGAGGAGAGTGGTATAGGGGTATTTATTTCCCAAAGTGTCTCTCTGTTAGTGGGTGATCAGTTGACTGTGTCCCTATAGGAAAGGCTGACTTCCATCAGGAGGCCCTCTCCTTACAGGTGTTCCCTTTAGGTTCCAGCATTATCTTTTTCCCATTGCGTCTTTAGACCTATACGGTAGTACTTTTTTTCTGTTATTACTCACCTCAATGTATTACACTATTTATTGATAATGTCTTTATACCTTGACACACTCTTGGAAATAATCCCTTTAGTAAAACCTCAGATTACCCCCATTTAAATGATCCATCTGTTTTCTGACTGATCTGTTTGTGTGTGTGTGTGTGTGTAAGAAATGGATTCCCCAGAGTACTGAGTTTTGGGGTAAAATCTTCAATGCCACATCTTCTTTTCTTGCAATAGCTCCTGTTGGTCTCCCTGCTTCTACCTTTGTTCCACTAAAGTCTATCTTCAACAGAGGAACCAGAATGATCTTGCTAAAATGTAAGAAAGATTAGATCATATCTCTGCTCAAAGCTCTTGCAGGGCTTCAGATCTAAAAGTTGAAAACATCTCCTTGGCTTTAGAACCCTAGCAATCTTCCCCAGTCCACGGCTGTCTTGCCCCTGCTGTAATCTCCCTTCCTAGCAACTCTATCATATATTCCCCTGCCCTAGGCCTTTCACTGTTTCTTAAGGACACCAGGCATTCTCCCCATGGAGGATTTCAGCACTTGCTATTTCTACTGCCAGTAATGACGTTCTTCCTCATGGCTCCTTCGCTCACCAATCAAATTTTAGTGTCTAAATTTGGGCTTTCCTGAACACCCGATTTAAATGAAACGCCATCCTGCTTTAAGCTTCCACACACAGGGTGTTATTTTTTTCTCCAAAGAACTTACCGCCAATTAACATTTATTTTATGTCATTTTTCCCTTAAAAATGCATAAAAATTGGTTTATTTTTGTTTGCCCCTGTACTCTGAATGCCTAGAACAGAGCCTTAAAATTAGTAAGAACTTACTACATAGTGATTGAATGAATGAATGGGTACAGATTACGCACTGGAGTTCAGTCACATTTTATTCAGGTCAGAGTGATTTTAATTATAGCATAATACTAATTAAACTAATTAAATTCAATCATCTAAGAAATTATTGAAACTAACAGTTCTATGCTGAAAATTTTTGTGCTCCTGATACTTACATCTTTTTAATATACACAAATAGGCTAATTACAAGTCTTAATTTACTCTTAAATCAAGATTTGAAGATAATGTAAGCCAAGTGAATCAGTAGACCTAGATTTCTGAACTAGCTCTACTAGTAACTTATATTGCATAACCTAAAGCAGAATTGCTTTAATTTCTCTGTGTTCCATTTTCCTTAGCTGTAAAACTAGGGAGGATTAGATGATTCCTAAGTTTTATTCTTCCTTTGAAATTCTGAGAGGTGGTTATATAAAATACCTTTTGAATATGTGTTTATATATTTTAAAATGTCACCTGAAATTATAGTGTAGTCAATGCTAAGTATTACTGGTAAGTGATATCTACAGGAAGCACATAGAACTTGTCTTTTATCTTTTTTGTTAACAATATATCACTAAATCTCTTTCCGGAAGATAAAAATAGATACAATATTCAGAAGACCAGTGATCTCAGATAACTATTGATTGGGACCAAAGTATAATTTTTAGTTAACTATTTTCATTAGTATAATGAGAATATACGAAATGTAAATGAACTATGTCATGACAGACAAAATATGTCAGAATGTCAGATTATATTGCAATAAATATTTTTGCTTTTTGTATTTCTAGAAAATTACTGAGTACCATCTCACAGATTTTCAAATCTAAGCAAAGACTTTAAATGATCTTAAATGAGTAGTTTAAATTGAAGATGAACCTTTTATATTTGACATATTTTTCACCTTTAGGATTCAAACTTAACTCCTGAGAAATTCATGCAAAATGTATAGAAGTCTCCAGATGGTTCTCTTTATCTATTTATGGATCTGAAAATATGATGCCACAAATTTCTAAATTTTTCTCAGTGCTGGTATTGTGCCAACACAGCAAAAATCAGATGCTATTTATCACTTTTGAATTTTCACCACCAGAAATGTTATTAATTTTAATGAAAAATCGTGTTATACCTTGCATGGAGTTGACCTTTTGAGCTCTCAGACAAAATGTACTATATAACCATAAGGTGGTATTATTGTTATTTGGAAATGAAATAGAATTTTTATCCTGTTGTAATAGCATGATAGACAAAAGTATTTGTATCTCTTGTAATTTTTTTCTCTGTGAAAAATGTTAAGTCCAGTATTCGTTTTGGGAATAAATATTTCCTACATATTTATATGCACATTTTCTTTGAAATTACTGGTAAGTAAAATCAAGTAAAAATACACAATTATTTGCATGCTTCCAGCAGGTAGCTAGAAATCATTCTTTTCTTACATTCATTGTCTTATCTGCCTCAATTGTTTTAAAAAAAAATCTGAACTAAAATCATTAGTTATTAGTATACCCAACCCTATAAATGTCTTTTATCCTCCTACAAAATAATATTCTTATCCTGCAGCAATTCACCTTGATTAGGAAACTGAAACAAATTCTCAACTGAGTAAAAGATACAGTGTCTGCTCCTGAGACATTTGGACAGTGGAAGATTCTTTTGTTTGGAAAACAAAGAACTCACAACTTGTAGCCTCTTATAGCTTGATGATATTTGTTTCCATCATGCCATTTTACTTATTGCCCAGTACATAAGAGATTGCTTTCTACTGGCTTCAGACATGGTCTCATAATGGGCACCGTTCAAAGAAAAGGCTCTCTACATGCATCACAATTTCTTCCTTGCTGCTGCCGTTTCATATGCACTTAGATGATACATCCATCCTCGTTAGGAACCACGCTTCTTTATGGACAGAGTATTCCCAACAATCAATCAAGCCAGTTCTTCTCTTGGATTTAAAATATCCTCACAACATTCATTCTCACCTTTTCTCTTTCTGTGGTTCCCAATTAACACCATCTTTGCTTTTCTCTTTGTTTTGTTTGTTTAGAACAGTGCCTCCTACCTTTATTTATGCTAATAGAATGTAACAGACTTCATGCGTAGGAGGAAGCAGCTGATACAAAAGGCCATATTAGGAGAGGGCATTGCCAAATACTGGATTTAAAAATAAATGGAATCCTCAAATAGCAGCTCTTTTAAAAAAAAGTATGTATTATTATTGCTAGTAACATAGACAATGACTATTTTATACTTCTAGTCATCTACAATTCAATATTTATAAAGCACATTTCTGCTTTTCATGAAGCTTAAATATTCTAGGACTATTATTTTTATAATTTCACAAGGGCCTTCTCAAAGAAAGTACATTGCAAGTTACAAAATAACCTGATGTGGAAAAGGAAATGATGACACATGCATTTGAGAGATTGTGTGATATAGTAGAGTAAAAGTAATGAGGGGATAGCAGACATGGGTTGCATTTTGATGTGGGTCACTTGCTATATTTGTGAATGAGCAAATTCTGTGGTCCCTATGTTCTTTAGTTTTCATACCTAGCAGTGAAAGAAATTCATCTTTGATTGAATGGAGCTGCTCCACCTTTTATGTTATTTGAGGATTTATTGATAATGTTTGTGAAAGCACTTCAAAAGATAAAATGTTTTAAGATATTATCTTTAAACATCATTTAAAACTCCGCATTCCTGTTTATAGACCACCACGAAATCACTTTCTTTTCTCTCCACATTTGTAAAAATTGCTTCCCCTTTTATAAGAATATAAACAGTTGAAAACTCCTTCTCATGACCTCCATAAGTCCAGGTTCTCTCTCCTTTTATCTATTGATTTTTGTTGTTATTATCAGATTTTGTGTCAACTGTCTCATGCCACTTTTAAAAATCCCTAAATGATAGTGTCACCAATAATTCATTACAAAACTACCCATGCTTGGCTGTCAATTTCAAGATAGTCACACCAATTCCACTACATTTTAATGCAGGTGTCTCAAAATAGCCCTTTCTAAAGCTTGTGATCCACTAGGTTGAGGCCTAAAGCTCATTTCCTATGCAAAGATAACTTTTTTTTCTCACTCAAATTATCCATAGGTAGGCCAATTCCTTATAATAGCTCCATTTTCCTGATCACTAACTTTAGATGACATCACATCTTGTTTACTGGACTACAGCCCCTACTACTACTACTACTACTACTACTACTTGTTACTACTCTGTCTTACTTTTTCATCTATAAAACAGGGATGGAAATAATAGTACCTCAAGTTTTTTTATTTGGATTTAGATAATAAGTAAAAAACAATGTATATAAATTTTTTGAAGGAAGGAGCCATATGGTATTTTGTGTATATTTGTATTTTCCCCATAATATTTAACACTAAAGCAGTTTTCTGCCTATGTACATAGTGTTTATCCATTGAGGGCAGGG
Source organism: Callorhinus ursinus (assembly GCF_003265705.2). Classification (NCBI taxonomy): domain Eukaryota; kingdom Metazoa; phylum Chordata; class Mammalia; order Carnivora; family Otariidae; genus Callorhinus; species Callorhinus ursinus. Next base: position 26,547,024 of record NW_027397074.1, read on the forward strand.
AGTGCCAGAGAGTTAATATATTAATATATTCATGTGCTCATAGATATATATATGTGTATATATATACACACACGTACATGTATACATACTTTTTGTTTAATTTCCTACTTTTTAATAAGCAGTTCTGAGAGATTACCATTCAAAAGAACTCTGAGAGGTAGATGTTACTATCCTCATTTCACAGATGAAGAAACTGTGGCTTCAAGAGTTTATAACTTCCTTGGAATTACTCAGCTAAATAGTGCAGAACAGGATTCCAAATACAAGTTCTTCTCTCATAAGTAAGTGCTTCTTACACCACTTCATCTACTTGCCAGACACTATTTAGCCAAAGATAATGGGGTTGTAATTTAGATTAGCCTCCCCTATCTATTCCTCTTTCCCACTCCCAAGCCTGAGAGGAATCCCTTCATCAACTATTTTGGTTGGATGAGACAGGAAACTTTTCCCACCTTGGAACCCTGAGCAGGGTATGGCGCTTTCATTCTGCACTCTGAGAACATGTATGACTTCCTCCACATTAAACCTAGCGATCAAATGTCTTTGAAATACTCTTCTCCCCATTCAAGCATTATTAACTTTCAGTAAGTTTCCTCTCTCATGAATTGAGTAAAGACAATAACTCCTTGAGAATGCAAGAATCCCTTCATCTCAGTTTAGGTGTGTTTTAACAATATTCATGAAATTCTATTATGTTATTGTATTGTGACATAAAACTGGCACCAGTTATGTCAAATGTTCACAAATGAAAATTATGATGACACAGTAGCTTCTTCTGGCCCATGATATTCTTAGTATTTTAGAAGTGAGTGTGTTTCCCTAGATTATTCATAAATTATTACATCATTGTACTCAATAGAGTCACATTTACAGTGCATTTCAGGTAGAAAGTTCTTGCATTCCTGGCTGCCCATTTCCTGAAACTTAATAGTTATTCACCTTAATCCTGTAAGTTCAATGTTCTGTAAAGTAAATTTACTTCAAATGAAGAATATTTTTCTATAAACATCCATGTGTATCATTTTCATTCTCTGGTGAGTTTGACTTTATTGCTCTAAGCAAATACTCCTTGATGTCATTTTTAAAATATTTCTGAAGAAACAAAGATGGCTTTGAACATGTTTTCATTTTCCCCCTTTTACTGAGATTATAATGCTTTTGAACAGTTCTCAAATGAATTTCACCTTTCCTTTTTGTCTATTTCAAAAAAAGGAAGGCTTTGAAGAACAGTTTTTTTTTTCTTTTTTAATACATCTAAAGCTTCGGTTACACATAACTGAAATTTCTATTTAATACTTTAGATTTTGACTGGGAATAACCTATGTTCAATGGAGACAGAGGGAAACAAACCTATTAGTCGTCACTCCTATTCTCCATGGGAGCTCATGTCCCAGTCAGCTGTCACCCTCGCTTCTCTGAACACAACAGGGATACAGCAGAGTCCCAATTCAAGCAGAATTCGGGGTGGGGTATGGGGACAATCAGTATGCATAAAGTTGGTGCCATTTGCTCTTTATTTTCATGAGTTATAGGTTCATGAAAGAAATACTATGGGGGAAGAAAATGGGGGACATGAGAAGCCAAATTCTACTTTACCTCTTCTATGCCCTTCTAAACATATCTGACCAGGCAAACAAGGAGAATGATTTTACTCTTTCACTGTGGTGATTATCAAAAGCATGAGTCTGCTTTTTCATTCTTCATTTTTATAAGAGAAACTGAAAATGTAAAAGCTATTTTCATAGAGTACAAGACTCACGCTATAGCTACCCTGTACTTTCTGGGAATAGCTTTCTGTTTTTCCTCTTTTTAAAAAATGTATTATTCAAGTTATATCTAAGAGTGTGAGTTCCATGGCAGTTCTACTTGGGCCTCTTATGTGCCAGCAGAATGTATTAACCAAGTCTTGATTTTAGAAATTAAAATATGATGGGCTATTTATTTATATTTTTTTAAAAAGAAATTACAAGTTACATGGGAATAAACCTTATAAATAGGACACTTGGGGCTAAATTTTAGACCTAATAATTTTAAATTTGAGTTGAATAATGACAGTACTTCACACAAATACATGGCAATGTAAAAGTAAAAGTTTCAGGGGTCTTAGTTTTCAATATTTAAATAAATCAAAACTTGCATTCATAAAACTAAAGATGGATGTTGCAGATCTATGATACTGGCTACAGACAAGAGACTAAAAGACTCCATAACATTTTAAAGTTGTGCCAGGGCCAGTGGCATCTTCCACTCACATCCATTCTTCTTGCTTCCTGTTATCAAACAAACAAATAAATAAAAATACTCTAATCATGTATCTTCTTGCTAATAAAATTTTCTGCATCTCCCTGTAATGCATAAATAAATTCCAAAGCTGGATCATGTATACTTGATTTACCTTTTTCATAATTTTGACTTACTCTTCTCCAAAACAAACCAAAACAACAAAAACAAAACAAAACACACACAAAAGAAAAACCAACCACACAAAAACCCTTCTACTATCAAATAGTTCTATTTGTTAGTGCCCGATATATCCCCTTTGCATTAGCTTTACTTAAGCTAGAAATGCAATGTCTTAATACACACTTATGTCCAATATAAACACTCCTCATTATATATCTTCAATCACAGACCACTCTCTTCAAGTATATGTTCAAATACAACCTCAAACATAAAGCTATCCTAATCATCTCTGCCAGTTCATTCTTCTGAGCACTTGTTTTGTACCATTTCTGGTACCTAACCTATATGACCTAGTATATTTTGGTTTACATATTTACTCAATTATATTTTTAATTCTAGGAAAAAGGGCATCAAGATTTTAACATCTCTGAATTCCTCCAGCACTTAAAGTAAAGCTGTCTAGAAAAGATGTGGATCAAAGAATTAATTGCTCTTGAATGCCTCTGAATAGCTTGATTCCACTAATTATAAATGAAAGATAGTCTTATTGTTTTTTAATTTACAATTTATAATGCTTGTATACTATTAAAGTCCATTTAGAAATTTAGCCTTTTCAAAAAAAAATTACTGATTAATTTTATGGTCCTCCCTTTATAGTCTACATCTCCAATATAGTCCACAACACCTTTAACTCTTTTTAAATGACCCTACCATCTCACTTCATTTTTTCATTGACAACCTTTCAATGGATTCGTGTGTTTACAAGATTTCTACTTATCTTAAACAACCCTTTCTGTCTTATAACTACTCTTATGCAGGTCTCCTTCTCCACCTCTTACTCTTCTGGCCTAGTTGGGCTTTTCATCTTCACATATAATTATTTTTACACCAAAGAATAAGACAAGAATGTTCCTTAAACTATAATTATTTAACACTGTTCTGAGTTGCCAGCTAATGTAATTATTAAAGAAGTTACCAGTTAATGTAATTAATAAAGAAGAAGAAAAAGGAGACATAGAAATTAGAAAGTCAAATGTAAAATGATTATCATCTGCAAATAATATGATTGTTCATTTGGAAATCCTGAAATAATCAACTGAATTTTTATGAAAAACAAAGAGAATTCAGTGATGTAGGCACAGAGTAATATAATTGCCTTCATATAAATTGTCTTTTTGTTTTGTTTATTTTTTATCAAGAGAAAAATTGACATAATTCAGGTATACAACATAAAAATCTGTTATTTGTATATAGTGCAAAATGATCACAATGAATTTAATTAACATCCATCTTCATCCATAGTCACAGATTCTTTTTCAAGTGATGACAAATTTTAAGTTCTACTCTCAGCAACTTTCTAATATGCAATACGCATTATTTTTTATTCTGTTTTTGAGAGAGAGAGCATGAGTGGTGGGTAGGGGCAGAGGGAGAGAGAAAATCTTAAGCAGGCTCCACAGAGCGCTCAATCTCATGACCCTGAGATCATGACCTGAGCTGAAATCAAGAGTCGGATGCCCAACTGACTAAGTCACCCAGGCACCCCTGCAATACAGTATTATTATAATCATTATGCTGTACATTACATTCCCATGACTTATTTATTTTATAATTGGTAGTTTGTACCTTTTGACCCCCTTTACCCATTTCCCCGACTCCCAAACCCCTGCCTCTAGCCACCACCAATCTATTTTCTGTGAGTTCTTTGTTTGTTTTGAAACAAGAATTTATAAAATATAGCAAAAGAAACATTTTTAGAACTTAAGTTTTTAAATTTGTATTATTTTTTTGAGTATAGTTGACATACAATGTTACGTTAGTTTAGGGGGGGAACATAGTGCGCTCACCACACATGTAGCCACCATTGCTCACCATGCAATATTTTTACAATATCTTCGACTATATTCCCTATGCTGTAGCTTTCATGTCTGTCACTTGTTAATCCCATTACTGGAAGTCTGTATCTCCCACTCCCATTCACCCATTTTACCCACTCCCTACTTCCCTCCCTCTGATAACCATCACTTTAAAGAAATAACATTTTTTATAATAGCAACAGAATGACTTAAAAAAAAGAATAGTCAAGACCTAAATGCAGAAAAGTTTAAAACACTACAGAGATGCATGAAAGGCTATTTTGACATATGGAAATCATATCATGTTCTTGCCAAGAAAGATAGGAAACCATAAAGATGTCAGTTTACCATGAGCTAATCTATACATTGAATTTGATCCCAATATAAATACTTGTAGGATAAATTTATGAAACTGAAAAGGCCGATGTAAAAACATATGTAGAAAAATGAGATGTTTTCCCCAGGGTCACTGTGGTGCCTTTGCCTGTGTTACGTTTTCACCCCATCCAAGCGAAACTCATCTTCCTATAGAACCAGGAAGACTCTATCTCTTTCAGGAAACTTTCTCCTCTACTCTCTACCCTCCACTCATTGTACATGTACTGATTCCTTCAGTCTTTATTCGACACTTTCTGCTACTCTTAGGCATGCCTCTTGTGACTATATTTCAATTCTCCACTAAATATTAAGCCTAGGTACATTGTCTTATGTATTTCTATATATCTCTAAATGCCTATCCCAGCATCTCAGTAGGTTTTAGCAATTTGGAGTGGAAACTTTTATCTTGCTTAATTATGAGTTGTTTCTTTGATTTCTGTCTTTTAAAATGTCTCCCACGCATTGGCAGAGTCAATCTTAACCAAATTAAGCCCTAGGTTTAAAATATGCCACTCTGTTCCAGATGTTCTGAAGTGCTGTGTTGGGTAAAATTGGGCCTAGGAACCTGGGCATATGGTGTAGAAGTCTGGGGTTCAAACAAGCCTGGCCACTGCATGGAAGAGTGGGTACCTATTTTGGTCCTATCTCGTAAGCAGATACAAAACAGAAGCTTCTTTAATAAAGCCAGCCTCAAGTGGCTCCATGTTGCCTGGTATCATCTGGAAGTTAGAAAATGGGGAGGGAAGCTAGAAACTGAATTGAAAATGTGTGAAACTTAGTGTCAAAGAAGAGCAAAAAAGAACTGAAAACACAGAAAGGGAAATCTGGGCAGCTTTGCTCTAGCTCTGGAGTTCAGCTACTCAGTCCCCAATTCAGATTATGAATCAAGAGAGTGCAGAAGCAAAGATCAATTCATTCATTACATCCTGATAGTTTTTAGTGTTGAGGCATCCTGCAGATATTCTTTCCTTTTGATTTTGTTAATTTTTACTTAATCTGCAGAGTTTAAGTGCTGTAGTCTTGCAATCTAATACCTAAGTAAACAGAAAGATATTATAATGCGAGTGGCAATTTTGGAGCCTGGGCTTTACGAAATTAGCAGACTTGAGTTTGAAATCTGATTTTTACCACTAGCTGATTGTATGATTGTGGGGTTTACTTAACCTCTCCCATTGTCTCAACTAATAAAGGGAAGAATTAACCTCACTGTGAGAATTAGATGAGATTAGAATCCTTTTGTGAAAATGCTGAACACTTTGCCTTGACCCATGTATATCAATAAATATTAGCTTAAAGATGCAACCTTTATTTTTCTAAAGTTCAACACTATCCTAGTTCTCTTAAAAAATGAAAAATTGTAAGAGCAGGTGCCTTGCTTTTACTTGTCCCTAAAATTCATCAAAAATCTCTTTCATTGTTCAGAGCATTATATATAGTAGTAAATTTATTTACTTACTTTATTAAATTTATTTAAGAGTCAAGCAAAATATTAATATCCCACTTTTTAACTAGAGTTTTCATCAGAATTTAAATTTGTAGGTTACTACAACTTCTGAATTACACTCAGCCGAATTATAATATCATTGTTTTCTCATGGCAATGAAATAATGGCAACCACTTAATTCAGGGTGGTGCCTAAAACAAAACAAATAGAATCCTGAAAACTTTCTCCCTTTCAAAATCTGGCATGAATATTAGTAGGTGCAGACCATTCTCCAAGCTTCTCAGTTATAGTCCAGATAGTCTTAGGGATGTGGTGTCTGGGGAAAGTCATGGGTGTTTTCTGTAGCCCATGCTCTTCAGCTATATATAGGAAATAATTAATACCTGATTACCAAAGCCTGATGGGGATCAATTAGATATTTATATAACAGTCTTTAAAGATACAAAATGCCGTAAGGGCTAAGTGTTGCTTTGCTTGTTAAATTAGTCACAAAATGTAGAGATTTTCCAGGGAAAGTACTTAAACTAATGGAATGTTATTGCTCAATTTCAGTAGATAATTAAAATATGCAGTATGTTTATTATAGAATTTTTTATAAGAATAATAGCTCTTTTAATTGGAGGATTGAAGAGAGGTTAAAATCAAGTTTCCATTGATCCTTAATGATCACATAGCAGAGGCGTTTCTTTATAAAAGTTATTGCAAATGAGAAATGAAGAATCCATGAATCTATGTGCATTAGCATCCCCTTTATCTTATCAAAAGAACTTTGAGTGTCTGAAAGAACTGGCCATCCTTTTCCTCACTTCTAACCCTATTTCCAGCACTATTCTCCTTTGGACACCTTATTAGTTTTCACTTAATACAAAATTGTTAGCAAGTTTAATTATTTGTTTTCCTGGTCCATACAGAAGCTCTTGGAGCCAGCACAGTGGAAACAAGAGAAACATGGTTTGATGCTATAAGAGAGGGTGAAGACAGAAATATTACAGATTTCAGTACACTAGGTTATGGTTGTGCTGCCATGTTCAATGGCCTAAGGAAGTGGGGACATTAGTGAAATGCTTTAGTGGCATATCCATCAATAGTATTTGAGAATAAAACGTGTGTGGAAGCTGTAGCATTTGAAAGGTTTAGTTTCAGACTGAGACATTTTGAATATGGAATACATTTTGTTTTTCAATGTTACATACCATGAGATTCTTTTGCACATAAATTATGCTAAAAAAAAAGAACTCTGTATTTAACCTAAGCATCGATAGTGCCCATGCATAGTTCCTCTCTGACTTCCTCCCTATTTAGCCTAGCAGAAATCTGAGGAAGAGAGAGAAAGAGAGAGAGAGAGAGAGAGAGAGAGAGAGAGAGTGTGTGTGTGTGTGTATTGCACACATTCATGTGGTGAGAAATGTGTTTTGAGGTAGCATTGCAGGGTGTTTTGGGTCAGGTTGATTTGGCTTTAAATCTCAGATCCACCAGTCACATAGTTGAGAGACCTTGGGCAAATAACTGAAATAGTTTCTTCAGTAAGATGGAGGTAACAAGAGAACATATTATATGTGTTAGTTGTTAGAAAGCCTTGTGTTTATGTTAAAATGATTAACCAAGTATCTAGTAAGCACAGAGTAAAAACTTTATTATTATTATATCTTATTAGCACAGTTCTAGTAATAGCCTTGAAAACAATCCTCAGTTTATATTTGAGCAGCATAGAATAAAATCCACTCTCCACTTGCCCCACCCCCCACCATCCTCTGCACACAATCTCTAACCGATTAAACCAGTGATTCTTAATTTTATTCCAAGATTAACAGCTAATGGAATAGAGAACACTTTTCAGTAACACGACTCACCAAGTAGTACTAAGGAGAGAGCTTCTCAAAGGTAGGTAGGCAGAGGCAGGGTGAGTTACAGAAACCTGAGAAGTGTATAGAAACCTCTTAGAGTTTCTGATGCTTCTTCATTTTTCTTTGAAAATCTTTAAGCACTATACTCTTGGAGGAGGTTGTCGAGAGGACGTGACCACCAGTTGACCCACGGGCTAGATCTGGGCAATCAGAGGCTCTCACCCTCTCCCCTCGCCCTTGGAATGTACATTCCAGCCACTGTTCCCATAGCTGGAACTGTTTCAAGGATGTAGCTTTGAGACAGTAAGATCTTGTGGAGACCATCTGGACTGAAAACATGGCTGAACCTCATTAAGACCTCTATATGAACTTTTAAGATTCTAGTGGGAGGGTACAGAGCTCTACTCATCTTGGGGCTACCCAAGACAAGCCTTGTAAGTAATTCCCTTTGTTTCCTAAAACTGCCACCTATCAGTCTGGAGTGGCCTGCCTCTTTCTTCAGTCTCTTCTTGCCCTCCATGTACAGAGAGGAGTTTGCAAACCAGGAAATACAAAATGAGGACTTTGAGAAAGTAAAGAAATTATCTCAGGACTAAACCCAAGGCCCACTTTTCAAAGTATTTTGGAAATTCTTTTAAAAATTGTTGGATATTTTTTCATTTCTGGCATCTCCGTCACTGTTTTGTATTCTTATTGGGTGTGCAAAAGAGAACCATCCTGTCTATTAACTGAACACAGTTTTAGATTCAAGATCCACTTCCGGGAACAATTCCACAGGCCTTATAATTGTGGAATCATATAGATAGATTGCTTGTTAAGAATCCTGTGGAGCACAGGTTAAGAGGGCTAGCCTTGGAGCTAGATACTCTCTTCATAGCTAGCTTTTTTCTCCTACTTGATTTGACTCTTGAACAAATTACTTAATTTCTCTGTGCCTCAGTTTACCCACTTAGAAGACAGGAATAATTAGACGTTCCCTCACAGGATTTTCTAAAGTGTAAATGACATAAAAGATATTTTTAAAAAAGCTTATAATAGTAGAATGGTTTCAGGCTTATAATAACTGTTCAGCAATCTAACTTATTATTGTTATGATGTTATGCCGTGGTAAGGGTATGCTCAAGTACTATATTAACAACCAGTTAATTGAATAAAGACACTGTGTGCATTTAAGAGTGATCTTTAATATCCTTATATCAATATGTTTATGGATGGAGGAGTAACCAGAATGAAACCATTGGTTGTGCAGTTATGCTTAGTGGGGATATCAGTAATTTCAGCTAATAGTAATACCTAACATTTCTTTAGGGCTTTATAGATTACAGAATTTTATGAATTACTCTTGGCAATTTGCAGAGAGCCTCACAATTGCTGTGTCATTTAGACTTGGCAACAATCAAGCAACTCTGGTTATTATCTTCATTTAAAAAAAAAGTGAGGCCAGAAGCAGTTAAGTCATCCAACCCTAGTCAAACTCTAGTACCAGTTAGTGTAAGTCTAACAAAACAGACAAGAAGAGTGATAAGCTACGTAGGATGCTGCTTTTTCTCCCTGTTTCCACATGCGCCTCCTTTTCTGCATCACTTCCCTCCCCTCCCCTGTCCCTTCTCTTCTCTCTTATCCCCACTTCTCTTCTTTCCCTTCCCTCCCTCCGTCTCTTACTCCCTTCCAAAATACGGATTAAACCTGACCCTCCGTGCCTTGCACTGAGCAAGATGCTGATACGAGCTCATGAAACACAGTCATGATCCCTCCCTCTTTGTAGATAACATTCTAGTGTCAGAGCCTAAACCTGTAAGCAAGGACACAAATCTGTAAACCCAGTGACTACAGATTTTGATAATATAAAGAAGCAAATGAGGCAAAGTGATAAGGAAATGAGCTGGGAGTGGGGCTCCTTTAGGCAGAATGATCAAGATACACTTCTCTGCGGAAGTGGCAGCTCTGAGAGCGGAAGGAAGAGGGGAGTCTGTCAAGTAAAAGCCTGGTGCGGTGTGTAGGGGTGTCAGAGGCAGGCAGGTGTAAGTTCTCTCAGGCCCTGGTATCTTTCCTGATGAAGTGCTTGAATTGAATCTGGAGTGCAAACCTTCCAGGGAGCTGAGAGATTTTTTTTTTCTCTCTCTTTTTTTTTCTCTCAGGGTCGTGCTTATCAGCCTTACCCTGAATGTCTGTGGTTATGTTATTGGATGGTTCTAGAAGGGCTACCACAGAATGTCTATTCTGGAGGTGCCATCAGCTATTACAAGCGGGGCTTATCATGTACTAATTTGCCCCCAAAAGTGTCTCCAAAGTCCTTTTCATGTAACTACTATATATTCAAGGAGCATTTAAAATTTTTCTGAAGGTTTGTTACAAGGAGATTAGTTGTATTTTTTTGCTGCTTTGATCTCTACAGCTCTTTGTTGTATCACCAATGAGATTCATAGAGTTTCCTTTCTGGTCTGGTATAACAAATACAAATCTTTTGAAAAATAATACTGATCTAGACAGGACTAAAAAGAAATCTTATCCCCCAAAGGATGTAGTGAAAATACAGGAGCACATGGCCAGCTGTCCAAAAAAAAAAAAAAACAACCCACAAAATACAAAACTTTTTTGGCTTTATTCTCCTCCCAGGAGTACAGTGAGCAGGTCTTTTCAGCATATAGGTACCAGGATACTAGTAAGATACTAAGTGAAAACACCTTTAAAATATCTGTATCTGTCAATAAATCCTCAGGCTTATAAATCTGGTGGATATGACATGCTGTTATTATGTGACTTACACTGAGTATTTATTTTGTACCACGTAAGCCAAGCTCTTTAGTAGCAGCTACAGGATGCCAAAAGATGTCAATATATTACATTTAAGGTTTCCTGCAGCATCTTTGGCATGTCCCATGAGACATCATCATGTACGTAGCTCTGTATGCTGAGTGATGTAATAAAGCAGGATAAAATATGGCTGCAGAATACAGTGATGGCACTACAGCAGGCCTCTTTAGCTTTTTTCATATTGAAAATTCAGCAGGACTATTAAAGTGTAATGGCACAGAACATCTTGTTAAAAAAAAAAAAGCCACAGCCCTGTATGATATTCTTGTTTATGGATGATATTTATTGCCTTTGTATTCTTATTGTGTGCTTTTGAAGTCAATTGAAATGCAAGGGCTAATGAAACCTCCACCATAACACATTTATTTTTCCCTACCCCAAATGAGTCTACAAGATGTAAATGACTTGCATATATCAACTGCTCAGGTTTTATTGTTTTGGGTTAATTTATTCACTGTAATATTCTTAATGAAAGTAATGACTCTTAACACTAGTTTGTATATTCATTCACATACTACAGTTTTATTAAATCATGCTGGGAAAGTTCACAATGAAGGCGCCCTGAAATAAAGTTCCGTGTTTAGTCAAATATATAAATGTAATCCACTTACCAGATATCAACACTATATATTTTTCTATTTGTTGTTCTTCCTAATTTCAGTTCGTCAAAATTTTAAGTTTAGAGCAGTCTAGGATCAAGCATACTAGTAATATATTCCTAATTTACAGAATTTTTAAGAAGAATTATCAACTTCTCTTTAACACCCAGAGTTTATTGTGCATTTTTTTATTGTGACAGGTTAAAACAATCACTTCAAATTTTTATCCTCAGTGTTTACATTGCTGTGAATATTTGAACTTTAGGCCAAAGCAAACATTTTTGTAGAATTATTGAAATTACAGACTGAGTAAAAACAGAAGCTTTTCAATATGCAACTAATTTCAAACTGTATGTTAGAAAAATAACAGCAGTTAGTAAATGGGATTGTTGTGTGATATCATTTGATAAAGTAACCCAAAATATTTTTCTTTATATATGTTCCTTTTCATATACCTGATGCCTGATACTGGCAGGACACCTATAAGGCTCTCCCAAAATTTTGCTGAACACCCTACTAATAGTTTACTTCTTGTTACCATCAATCTGTTCACAAGCTGGTCCTGTTATTTACACTTTCTTCCCTAATTATTATTTTTTTAAAGATTTTATTTATTTATTTGTCTCGGAGAGAGACAGAGAGAGCACACAACAGGGGGAGCGGCAGGCAGAAAAGTTGGCTCACCGCTGAGCAAGGATCCCATTGCAGGGCTCGATCCCTGGACTCTTTGATCATGACCTGAGCCGAAGGCAGACACTTAACCAACTTAGCTACCCAGGCATCCCCTTCCCTAATTATTTATTATAAATTACTTCTCTTGCAGAAACTTAGTCTTAAAATTTTAGAATAATCTCCAAATCAACCTCTGTATAGGACCAAGTTCTGTCAATTATACCCTCAAAAGCTATTTCCAACTATGTTCCCTCCTCTCCATCCCTACTACATACTTCGGCCCTGTGCTTCCATGTTCCCTATTGCAAATACTCTTCAAATTGGCCTTGCCAATATTGTCTACCACCAATCAATCCCTCTATTTATCTTCTTAAACCATAATTCTGATCATGTAACTTCACTGCTCTAAAATTGTAAAGGCGCCTTCTCTTTGTAATCCAGATTCCCTAGCCTGGCATGTAAATCTAAGATCTAATGCCGGCCTACCTTTTTTTTTTTTTTTTTTAATTTTTTTATTGTTATGTTAATCACCATATATTACATCATTAGTTTTTGATGCAGTGTTCCATGATTCATTGTTTGTTCATAACACCCAGTGCTCCATGCAGAACGTGCCCTCCTCAATACCCATCACCAGGCTAACCCATCCCCCCACCCCCCTACCCTCTAGAACCCTCAGTTTGTTTTTCAGAGTCCATCATCTCTCATGGTTCGTCTCCCCCTCTGACATACTCCCCTTTTCTTCCTCTCCTGTTATCTTCTTCTTTTCCTTTTTTCTTAAAATATGTTGCGTTATTTGTTTCAGAAGTACAGATCTGTGATTCAACAGTCTTGCACAATTCACAGCGCTCACCGTAGCACATACCCTCCCCAATGTCTATCACCCAGCCATCCCATCCCTCCCACCCCCAACCACTCCAGTAACACTCAGTTTGTTTCCTGAGATTAAGAATTCCTCATATCAGTGAGGTCATGTGATACATGTCTTTCTCTGATTGACTTATTTCACTCAGCATAACACCCTCCAGTTCCATCCACGTCGTTGCAAATGGCAAGATCTCATTCCTTTTGATGGCTGCATAATATTCCATTGTGTATATATACCACATCTTCTTTATCCATTCATCTGTCGATGGGCATCTTGGTTCTTTTCACAGTTTGGCTATTGTGGACATTGCTGCTATAAACATTGGGGTACACGTACCCCTTCGGGTCCCTACATTTGTATCTTTGTGGTAAATACCCAGTAGTGCAATTGCTGGATCGAACGGTAGCTCTAATTTCAACTGTTTGAGGAACCTCCATACTGTTTTCCAGAGGGGCTGCACCAGCTTGCATTCCCACCAACAGTGTAGGAGGGTTCCCCTTTCTCCACATCCCCGCCAACATCTGTCGTTCCCTGACTTGTTAATTTTAGCCATTCTGACGGGTGTGAGGTGGTATCTCATTGAGGTTTTGATTTGGATTTCCCTGATGCCGAGCGATGTTGAGCACTTTTTCATGTGCCTGTTGGCCATTTGGATGTCTTCTTTGGAGAAATGTCTGTTCATGTCTTCTGCCCATTTCTTGATTGGATTATTTGTTCTTTGGGTGTTGAGTTTGATAAGTTCTTTATAGATTTTGGATACTAGCCCTTTATCTGATATGTCGTTTGCAAATATTTTCTCCCATTCTGTCGGTTGGCTTTTGGTTTTGTGGACTGTTTCTTTTGCTGTGCAAAAGCTTTTTATCTTGATGGAATCCAAATAGTTCATTTTTTCCCTGGCTTCCCGTGCCTTTGGCGATGTTTCTAGGAAGAAGTTGCTGCGGCTAAGGTCGAAAAGGTTGCTACCTGTGTTCTCCTTTAGGATTTGGATGGACTCCTGTCTCACATTTAGGTCCTTCAACCATTTGGAGCCTATTTTTGTGTGAGGTGTAAGGAAATGGTCCAGTTTCATTCTTCTGCATGTGGCTGTCCAATTTTCCCAACACCATTTGTTGAAGAGACTGTCTTTTTGCCATTGGACATTCTTTCCTGCTTTGTCAAAAATAAGTTGACCATAGAGTTGAGGGTCCATTTCTGGGCTCTCGATTCTGTTCCATTGATCTATGCGTCTGTTTTTGTGCCAGTACCATACTGTCTTGATGATGACAGCTTTGTAATAGAGCTGGAAGTCCGGAATTGTGATGCCGCCAGCTTTGCTTTTCTTTTTCAGTATTCCTCTGGCTATTCGGGGTCTCTTCTGGTTCCATACAAATTTTAGGATTATTTGTTCCATTTCTTTGAAAAAAGTGGATGGTATTTTGATGGGGATTGCATTGAATGTGTAGATTGCTCTAGGTAGCATTGACATCTTCACAATGTTGATTCTCCCAATCCATGAGCATGGAACGTTTTTCCATTTCTTTGTGTCTTCTTCAATTTCTTTCATGAGTATTTTATAGTTTTCTGAGTACAGATCCTTTGCCTCTTTGGTTAGATTTATTCCTAGGTATCTAATGGTTTTGGGTGCAATTGTAAATGGGATAGACACCTTGATTTGTCTCTCTTCTGTCTTGTTGTTGGTGTATAGGAATGCCACTGATTTCTGTGCATTGATTTTATAGCCTGCTACTTGACTGAATTCCTGTATGAGTTCTAGCAGTTTTGGGGTGGAGTCTTTTGGGTTTTCCACATACAGTATCATATCATCTGCAAAGAGTGAGAGTTTGACTTCCTCTTTGCCGATTTGGATGCCTTTGATTTCTTTTTGTTGTCTGATTGCTGTGGCTAGGACTTCTAATACTATGTTGAATAGCAGTGGTGAGAGTGGACATCCCTGCCGCGTTCCTGACCTTAGGGGAAAGGCTCTCAGCCTTTCCCCATTGAGAATGATACTCGCTGTAGGTTTTTCATAGATGGCTTTTATGATATTGAGGTATGTACCCTCTATCCCTATACTCTGAAGAGTTTTGATCAAGAAAGGATGTTGTACTTTGTCAAATGCTTTTTCTGCATCTATTGAGAGGATCATATGATTCTTGTTCTTTCTTTTGTTAATGTATTGTATCACGTTGATTGATTTGCGGATGTTGAACCAGCCTTGCAGCCCAGGAATAAATCCCACTTGGTCATGGTGAATAATCCTTTTAATGTACTGTTGGATCCTATTGGCTAGTATTTTGGTGAGAATTTTTGCATCCATGTTCATCAAGGATATTGGTCTGTAATTCTCTTTTTTGATGGGGTCTTTGTCAGGTTTTGGGATCAAGGTAATGCTGGCCTCATAAAATGAGTTTGGAAGTTTCCATTCCATTTCTATTTTTTGGAACAGTTTCAGGAGAATAGGTATTAATTCTTCTTTAAATGTCTGATAGAATTCCCCTGGGAAGCCATCTGGCCCTGGGCTTCTGTTTGTTGGGAGATTTCTGATGACTGCTTCAATTTCCTTAGTGGTTATAGGTCTGTTCAGGTGTTCTATTTCTTCCTGGTTCAATTTTGGTAGTTGATACATCTCTAGGAATGCACCCATTTCTTCCAGGTTATCTAATTTGCTGGCATAGAGTTGCTCATAATATGTTCTTATAATTGTTTGTATTTCTTTGGTGTTGGTTGTGATCTCTCCTCTTTCATTCATGATTTTGTTGATTTGGGTCTTTTCTCTTTTCTTTTTGATAAGTCTGGCCAGCGTGTTATCAATCTTGTTAATTCTTTCAAAGAACCAGCTCCTAGTTTCGTTGATCTGTTCTACTGTTCTTTTGGTTTCTAGTTCATTGATTTCTGCTCTGATCTTTATGATTTCTCTTCTCCTGCTGGGTTTAGGCTTTATTTGCTGTTCTTTCTCCAGCTCCTTTAGGTGTAGGGTTAGGTTGTGTATTTGAGACCTTTCTTGTTTCTTGAGAAAGGCTTGTATTGCTATATATTTTCCTCTCAGGACTGCCTTTGCTGTATCCCAAAGATTTTGGACAGTTGTGTTTTCATTTTCATTGGTTTCCATGAATTTTTTTAATTCTTCTTTAATTTCTTGGTTGACCCATTCATTCTTTAGTAGGATGCTCTTTAGCCTCCATGTATTTGAGTTCTTTCCGATTTTCCTTTTGTGGTTGAGTTCTAGTTTCAAAGCATTGTGGTCTGAAAATATGCAGGGAATGATCCCAATCTTTTGGTACCGATTGAGACCTGATTTGTGACCTAGGATGTGATCAATTCTGGAGAATGTTCCATGGGCACTAGAGAAGAATGTGTATTCCGTTGCTTTGGGATGGAATGTTCTGAATATGTCTGTGAAGTCCATTTGGTCCAGTGTGTCATTTAAAGTCTTTATTTCCTTGTTGATCTTTTGCTTAGATGATCTGTCCATTTCAGTCAGGGGGGTGTTAAAGTCCCCCACTATTATTGTATTGTTGTCAATGTGTTTCTTTGCTTTTGTTATTAATTGCCTTATATAATTGGCTGCTCCCATGTTCGGGGCATAGATATTTACAATTGTTAGATCTTCTTGTTGGATAGATCCTTTAAGTAGGATAGTGTCCTTCCTCATCTCTTATTACAGTCTTTGTTTTAAAATCTAGTTTGTCTGATATAAGGATTGTCACCCCAGCTTTCTTTTGGTGTCCATTAGCATGGTAAATGGTTTTCCACCCCCTCACTTTCAATCTGGGGGTGTCTTTGGGTCTAAAATGAGTCTCTTGCAGACAGCATATTGATGGGTCTTGTTTTTTAATCCAATCTGATAGCCTGTGTCTTTTGATTGGGGCATTGAGCCCATTTACATTCAGGGTAACTATTGAAAGGTATGAATTTAGTGCCATTGTATTACCTGTAAGGTGACTGTTAACTGTCTGTTGTCTGTGTTCGTTTCTGCTCTTTGCTGCTTTTAGGTTCTCTCTTTGCTTAGAGGACCCCTCTCAATATTTCTTGGAGGGCTGGTTTCGTGTTTGCAAATTCCTTTGGTTTTTGTTTGTTCTGGAAGCTTTTTATCTCTCCTTCTATTTTCAGTGATAGCCTAGCTGGATATAGTATTCTTGGCTGCATATTTTTCTCGTTTAGTGCTCTGAAGATATCTTGCCAGTCCTTTCTGGCCTGCCACGTCTCTGTGGATAGGTCTGTTGCCAATCTAATGTTTCTACCATTGTAGGTTACATATCTCTTCTCCCGAGCTGCTTTCAGGATTTTCTCTTTGTCTCTGAGACTCGTAAGTTTTACTATTAGATGTCGGGGTGTTGACCTATTTTTATTGATTTTGAGAGGGGTTCTCTGTGCCTCCTGGATTTTAATGCCTGTTTCCTTCCTCACATTAGGGAAGTTTTCTGCTATAATTTGCTCCAATATACCTTCTGCCCCCCTCTCTCTCTCTTCTTCTTCTTCTGGGATCCCAATTATTCTAATGTTGTTTCGTCTTATCGTATCACTTATCTCTCGAATTCTGCCCTCGTGATCCTGTAGTTGTTTCTCTCTCTTTTTCTCAGCCTCTTTATTTTCCATCATTTGGTCTTCTATATCGCTGATTCTCTCTTCTGCCTCATTTATCCTAGCAGTTAGTGCCCCCATTTTGGATTGCACCTCATCAATAGCCTTTTTGATTTCGATTTGGTTAGATTTTAGTTCTTTTATTTCTCCAGAAAGGGTTTCTCTAATAACTTCCACGCTTTTTTCAAGCCCAGCTAGTATCTTTAAAGTCATGATTCTGAACTCTAGGTCCGACATCATACTAATGTCTGTATTGAGTAGGTCCCTGGCTGAAGGTACTACCTCTTGTTCTTTTTGCTGAGGTGATTTCTTTCGTCTTGTCATTTTGTCCAGAGGAGAATAGATGAATGAGAGAACGAAATGCTAACAGGTTTACAACGTCCCCAGCAAATATACTGTATACAAACCAGAAAAGACCTGAAACCAGGGGAAAAGAAAGGGAAAGAAAGAAAAAAGAAAGAGAAAAAAGAAAAAAAAAAGATAAAAACAAAAACAAAACAATACAAAAAAAGCAGAATATGATCAAATATGATCAGGCTAGTGCATAGATCAGTGCCACACACTAGATTTTGGGCGTATTTTGGTCTATTAGAAAAAAGTGCCTCCTAAAATTTTGAAGGAAGAAAGACATATATGTACAAAATAAGGGTTGATACAATGAAGGGATGGAAGATGACTGTAAAGATGAAAATTATAAAAGGTTTTATAAAAGGACTTGGTAAGATAAGTTGTTTGAAAAAAGAAAGAAGATTTAAGGAAAAAAAAAAAAAGGAAAAAGGGAGAGAATGTGATCAGGCAGGAGACTAGAACAAAGCCATACACTAGTGATTTAGGGTATATTTTGATCTGTTAGAAGAAACTGTACCTCAAAATTTTAAAGAGAGAACAACTTATATATATATGCCAAAAATAAGGGTAACTACTATGAAGGGATAAAATATGACTCTAAAAATGAAAAATGAAAAATGTTTTTTTTTTTTAAAAGGGATTGATAAGATGTTGGTTAAAAAAGGAAAAAAGAAAAATAAAAAAAGTCAACAAAAATTAACTTTGATGAAATAATGAATCATGGTAAAAAAAAAAAAAAAAAACCATGAATCTATGTGCAGTATTCCCCTAGCGCTGGAGTTCTCCCGTTCTCCTTGATCGATCAACTTGGTCTTGGCTTGCTGGCTGTTTGTGCTGATCTTCTGGGGGAGGGGCCTGTTGCTGTGGTTTCCAAATGTCTTTGCCGGAGGCGGAATTGCCCCGCCCTTGTGGGTCCGGGCTAAGGAAGCTGCTCCGGTTTGCTCTCAGGAGCTTTTGTTCCCTGCAAGCTCTCCGTACAGCCTTGGAGGACCAGGGCAGAAATGGTGGCCTCCCAATCTCCACCCGGAGGAGCTGAGAACTCGGGGCCCCGCTCCTCAGTGTGCCCCCAGAGAAAAGCAGTCACTTCCGTGTCCCCGGTCTCTGGCCGCACTCCGTGCTCACCCGGCCTGTGACCGAGCGTTGCTATCTCTGGCACCCGACCCCGCGCAGAGTCTCCAAACCCAGCAGATCCCTGCAGTGCGTTCCCGCACCGCTCCTCCCCGGGAAGGAAGGGGAGTCTCCCCGGATCTGCCGCTTGTTGGGTCCCTGCTGGAGGAGCAGTGGCCCGACTGGGCTGCGGATCACAGTTTACGGCAACCCCGAGCTGAGAGCCCGCGCCTCTGCTCCGTCTCTGCAGCCGGCTTCCCCGCTCCGATACCTGGGAGCTCTGCCGCACTCAGGCACCCCCGGTCTCTCTGTGACCCCAAGGGTCCTGAGACCACACTGTCCCGGGAGGATTCCACCCCCCGCTTAGCCACTGCAGCGGCGTCCCTCAGCAGAGCCGACTTCTAAAAGGTCCGATTTTGTGCTCCGCGGCTCTATCACTTGCCAGAAGCGGCTGACGGAGGCCCCTCCCCCGCCGTCTATCCTCCCGAATATCGCCTCGGATTCACTTCTCCGCACGTCCTACCTTCCAGAAAGTGGTCACTTTTCTGTTCAGAGAGTTGTTGCTACTCTCTTCTTTGGTCTCCTGTTGAGTTCGTAGGTGTTCAGAATGGTTTGATCCCTATTCAGCTGAATTCCTGAGACCAGACGAAATCTAGGTCTCCTACTCCTCCGCCATCTTCCGGCCTACCTTTTTAGCTCTTTCCCATCACTTCTCCTCATTTATCTTATGTTACCACCAGTCTTGAAATCTCAGCATCCTCAGAATCCATTAGCTGTGATCATTCTCCCAATTTAGACTGCCTTATTGACCCTTGAGGTCTACCACTATAGCTGAGGTTCTACTCAGCTTTCTCTGATAAAACTATTGGAAAGTAATCATTTGTTTCTCACAACACCTGCCTCTCCCCCAGCGATGATCTGTCCGAACCTCCTTTAGATCTACTGAAGCATTAACAACAAACTGCAAATCATTTCTGTACTTTAAAATATTTGCCTTCTACATTAAAGCCCCTTTAAGGGCAATTTCTCGTTTGTTTCATCTCCATATTCTTTTATGATGCCTAGCACAAAGCCATGCACATGTGTTCAACAAACATTTGTTGAATTAAATTGAATCAACTGTAAAATACTTCACATTTTTAAAAACTTTAATTGTCCATCTAATGTCTGCCAAATAACCCCTATCTCCTTTAATCTCTATTCAAAGCCTTATTTTCTGACTTATAAGCTATTTTAATTGCTCTTTCTTGAAGCAGAAGAATAAAGGAAGTGGGGAGATGAAGGAGAGAAATGCAAGATGTAGGTGCTAGGGAGGCACCCGGTAAAGTTAAATCTTACATGTGATCTGAAGAAAAAAAAAAAAAAAAAATCTGAGACCTGCCAGGTCTCAGAAGGCTGGTGCATGGTTCCTGCAGTAGAGAGAGGTTTTATCCATTATATGAAAAGCATTTATCACATGGTCAGCCTTTCCATTTTAAAGAAAATATGTTTTCTGAGTTTACAAAGACACTTTCTTCCTGATACTGATTTTCCATCTATATGGCAGCAATTTTAAGTTCATCTCTGAGTGACAGCTAATGTTGCATCAGTGTGAACTAGTGAATGATAGCTTCCTAAGAAACAGCCAAGAAACCCTTCAAGGTATCAAAAAGCTTTTGGTGAATAATCTGTTTTTGATTTAGAACCCTGTAAGAAAGGGTTTTTTAAAGATGTCATGAGTTTCACAGTCCTTTCCCTTCTCGATCCCTCGATGCCGCCTGGGGTATTTATAGCACAGTAATGGTTACATTCTTTGTGCTCAGGGCAGAAGGTTTGCATTTTTTTACAAAATTAATCATTCATGTGGTAGAAAGGATTTTTTTTAAGGCAGCCTTTGCATTTTGATCTTCAACTTAGTTTGACACCAGCGCACTTTTTTTGTTATTTTTGTTTTGTTTTGTTTTGTTTTGTTTTCTAGATGACAGCACTAAGAATTGATGGGAACTTTTTTTTTTTTTCAAACTCAGTGCACCCAAGGGAATCTGGGATGACTGCCAGTTACAGAAATGGAGGTGGGAGATCAGTATGAAGTTATATCTCTCTTTTTAATGTCTTGATGTGTTTCATTAACCATGTGATCAGAAAAATTCTTCCTTATATTAAATAGGATCATCTTTTGGGTAATAACATGAAACTTTTTATCTGAGACTGTCAAGTTAAAGTCAGACTTTTCCTAATAATAGTGACCGTTTAATGTTTATGTATGTGAGCCCTTTGGTAAGTAGCTTACATACCCTCCTGATACATATGTATTGGTATTTTGATTTTACAGATGAAAACATTTAGGTTAAGTAAGTTGCCCAAAGTTACACGGACAGGACCTGGATTTGTATCAAGGTCCTTTGGGCTCCAAAACCCTTGCTTTGGAGCCCAAAGGACCTTGATACAAATCAAGCCAGCTCCATTCTGCTGGCTCCTGACAATGAGTTTTCAAGTATTCAAGCCACGATGATATAAACAATTTTCTCTTCTCATTCTTTTAGTTTTTTCCCATGGGAACAATGGCTATTATTTGTTTATGGGATATGGCAAAATCTTCAAGTAGTAATACCAGTCGCTAACTTATCTGTGGAGTTCTTACTTGATGATGCTGACAGTTAATTGGATCTACAACATACGTTATAACCATATAAGGTTTCACCACCATAAGGCATTAGTCTTTTTTTTCCCTCCCAAGACTGCTTTCCAGTTTTAAATGCAAGCTTCTGGGGTTGATTTTCATTTCCAAGGCTTTCTTTTGCCTATATTTTCCATTTTGGGAGCAGATTAAAATTGTTCATTTTTAATGATGTACTCTGTGATATGAAAACTGAAAGCTAGATGGAGATTTTGCATGATAGCAAGTCTGTTGTTTCCAATGCTTATATTTGGCATTATCGCATTTTTGTTTTAAAGAAAAAGATTTATCATTTATTTTAGAGAAAGAGAAAGAGAGAGAGCGAGCACGTGAGGGGCAGAGGGAGAGAGAGAATCCCAAGCATACTGCCCACTGAGCATAGAGTCCATTCCAGGGATCAGTCCCACAGTCCCAGCCGGGATCATGACCTGAGCTGAAATCAAGAGTCTGATGCTTAATCAACTGAGCCACCGAGGTGCCCCAGCATCAACACATTTTCTTTTTCTTGTTTACCTAGTCTAATTACCTTGTTCCTACTGATATCTACTTTCTTGGAAAAGGGTTTTTCTTTTCCAGCTTCCCATTCTGTTGTTTTTAAGGGAGGCTCCCTGTAATTTTGGAGACATGATGGTAAATATGTTAAGGAATATATAAAGCCACTGAATTTTTAAAAAATCAGTATTTATTTATATGTTATGTATTGTGGGCCATCAGTGACTAGTAAGACATGGTCTTAGTCTGCATTCTAGAGTAGCAGATAGAAATTTACATGATTATTATATGAATTGAAATGAAAGGAGGATCATAAAATGAGTTGTGGGCTTTCAGAGAAAGAAGAAAGTAATTCTGATCCAGTGAATAAGTGTGCAAAAATACTGCACACATTTATTTCATGTTTGGGATGGGGCTTGCAGTTGCCACTATTTTCAATTACAAATATAGTGAGGAAACAGAAATAAAGAGAAATGGCTAAAGTATAAAATGAATCATAGACATACTTGTGGATTTCCTTTTAGTGGAGAGTGGTATGTCTCTGAAGCAAGAAGGTAGGTTCAAATCTATAACATCTTTTTGAACAGGATGTTATAGATTTTGCTGTTGCAAATCAGGAGTAGTAAAAATACAAGCTTGTTGACCATTTATTTCATCCATAAGTGTATAATGAACAGAAATCCAGGTCATAGTCATGACAGTTATTAGGATAATTTCCAGTTTTGCTAAAAGTGAAAATACAGTACTTA
This sequence comes from Callorhinus ursinus, assembly GCF_003265705.2. NCBI lineage: Eukaryota > Metazoa > Chordata > Mammalia > Carnivora > Otariidae > Callorhinus > Callorhinus ursinus. Next base: position 26,569,814 of record NW_027397074.1, read on the forward strand.
GTTTGAAACTTTTATTGAAAGTTTCAACCAAAATGTAGAGCTTCAAATATGGAAGTTCTATTAGTGAGACATTGGCATTATTACCTCATGGGGATATTGGTTCATAAAATCCTAATAAATGGAGTTTCAGACATTTTTTTTAAATTTTATTTTATTACGTTATGTTAGTCACTATGCATCATTAGTTTTTGAGGTTTAGTTTAGTTCATTGTTTGTGTATAACACCCAGCGCTCCATTTAATACGTGCCCTCCTTAATACCCTTTACTGGGCTAACCCATCCCCCCACCTCCCTTCCCTTTTAAAACCCTTAATTTGTTTCTCAGAGTCCATAGTCTCTCATGGTTTGTCTCCCCCTCCGATTTCCCCCCTTCATTTTTCCCCTTCCTACTATATATTTTTTTTAACATATAATGTATTATTTGTTTCAGAGGTACAGGTCTGTGATTCATAATTCTAACACAATTCACATCGCTCACCATAGCACACACCCTCCCCAATGTCTATCATCCAGCCACCCTCAAACATATTTTTGAGAAGACTACCAAGGGTCCAACCACCTTTGGACCTCCCAATAACAATATTTTATTTTGATTTTATTCAGTCAACATCTTGTGGACTAAAAAAATTAATCATATATACCTAATGAGCTTAAAATCTTGTAAAACTTTAAGTGATCATTACAAAATAATTAGTCTTAATAAATCAAATTGTTAGCACACATATCCACTCAAGGTGCATCATGGAATATTTGATCTTCATCACATTTTTAGGGCTAATGATTTTGAGTTCCCAGACAAAGAAAGGAAAGACACTTTGAGCATGGTAACTTGTCCTTCTAAAATAATATGCTTTTGTTTCTTTCCGTGCCTGTGCTAAACTGTTTTCAGCTTCACTGCAAACTTTCATGCAAGTTATGTACCAGCCACACTGATAGTTAACCAATCCCTCAAAATGTAGACATTTTCAAGCTTCATGCTGTTCCTTTACTCTTTGCATGCTTCCGTCTCTGTTTATGAAACTCTCAACGTTGGTGTTAGAAGTGGACTCTAACTGGTCCACTATTAATTCCATCACAGTTGCCATGGCAATTGGTTCAGAGATGAGCACATGATACAAAATGATCTACTTAGAAAGAATCCTGGTTCTTTTGGTCAGAAAGTTGAAAAAGAGATAAGCTTTTCTCTCTATTGGATATAAGTAAGGAATAATAAACTTTAGGCTGTTGCAGATAACTCACCTGTGGTAATGGAGACATTTCTACGGTAAATTTGAGGCTGTTTTTTGGTTCCATGCAACCAAGTTTAAATTGGTGCCCTCCTTAATACCCATCACTGGGCTAACCCAGTGATGGGTATTAAGGTGATTCATGTCCATAAGTGTATAATGAACAGAAATCCAGGTCATGTGTTATCTTCTCTCTCTCTCTTTTTTTCATCTCCATGACTTATTTATAAGTTTGTACCTCTTCATGCCCTTTACCTATTTTGCCCTTCCCCTCACCACCCCCCACCACAACCACCATTTTGTTCTCCAAATTCATGAGTTTGTTTGTTTTGTTTTAGATCCCACATAGAAGTGAAATCATATGGTATATGCCTTTCTCTGTCTGACTTATTTCACTTAATATAATACATTCTAGGTCCATCCATGTTGTCCCAAATGGCAAGATGTCTCTCTCTCTCTCTCTCTTTTTTTTTTTTTGACTGTGTGACATTGCATTGTGGATACACATCTTCTTCATCCATTCATCTATCACTAGACACTTAGGTTGCTTTCATATCTTGGCTATTGTAAATAATGCTGCAATAAACAAAGGGATGCATATCTTTTTGAATTAGTGTTTTCATTTTGAGAGGTAAATACCCACTGGTGGAATTATTGGATCATATGGCATGTGGCATTTCTATTTTTTAATTTTTTGAGAAAACTCCATACTGTTTTCCACAGTGGTTGCGTCAATTTACATTTCCAAAAACTCAGTGCATGAGGGTTCCTTTTTCCCCCACATCCTTGCCAGCACTTGTTTTTTCTTGGTCATTGTCATCTGCTCTTTAAAGCTTTGCATGACTATTTTACAAATACCCATTACTTTAATTACATACTTCTGTTAATTCAACAAATATTTAGAGTTCAGGAGAGAGGCCTTGGCTGGAGCTATAAAACTGGGAATGACATATGTGGGATAAGTGAGGGCCTAGGATGGGAAATATCACCAAGGAAGCGAGTGCAGATAGAAAAGAAGACCAAAGACTGATCCCCGTGCTATACCATAGATGAGGAGGATCCTGCCAAGCACACTGAGGAGAAGCAGCAGTGAGGTAGAAGAAGAACTAAGAGAGTATAGTGCCTTATAAGAAAGCAAAGCAAGATGACAGAAGTGAATAACTGTGTCCAATGTAGCAGATGAAATAGAATGAGAACTAAGAAATCAACATTAAATTTAGTAATGTGAAGGTCACTGGTGACATTGACAGAAACAAGTTTGATGGAATTTTGGAGGCAAAAACTGATTAGAGCATGTTTTAAACATAGGGGATGGAGGTGGTAGTAGAGACCCCAAATATATGCCTGATGATGTTTAACGATTTCATTGCTTACCTGCCACCGGTACAAACAAAACAGCATCTAATGTCACGGTCAAGGCAGAATAATTAAAAAATTTCTCTAATTTTCAAAGTTTAAATTCTTTCATAAACACCAGGAGATATAAGATATATATATATATGTATATATATATATATTTACAACAAATATATACATATATTTCCTTTAGCATCACTGTTCAGAAAAAATATCATATTGAATTGACCAGTTTAATATAAAATATCTAATGTACTTTAGCTATTTCATTTTTAACCTTAATTTCAGATTTCATAGAAATTCAGAGTCTCTGTACTTATCTTCTCTCCATAAGAATATGGTAGGGACTATTCAAATAAATGTATTAATTACATGTCCAGATGACATCTCTATAGCTACCTCTCATTTTCTAAATGTTTTCACACATTTTCTTTGGATAATTAGTGCATTAGGCAAAAGCAATTAAAAACATTTTTTTTTTGCCTTTGAACATTGGTCTAAATCCACAAATTCCATCTCCTGAGTCTACTGTTCTGACCCAGAGGCCAATTCATGAAAATTTACCATCATGGAAATGTACTAGACAAATCAAAATATATATTATTCACTCCTTGGTATTTACCCAAATGAATTGAAGACATGTCCACACAAAAACCTGCACACAAAATTTGAAAGCAGTATTATTTATAATTGCCAAAATGGAAGCAATCAAAAAGTCCTTCAGTAGGTGAATAGCTACATCACTGTGGTACATCCAAATAATGGAATATTATTCAGAAGAAAGGATCCATCAAGCCATGAAAAGTTGTGGAAGAAACTCAAATGTGCATTGTTATGTGAAAGAAGCCAATCTAGAAAGGCTACACACTTATGATTCCAACTATAAGGCATTCTGGAAAAGGCAAAACTATGGAGACAGTAAAAAAACAGGAGTTGCCAGGGGTTCAAGGGAGAGAGGGATGAATAGGTGGAGCACAGAGGGTTTTTAGAGCAGTGAAACTATTCTGTATGGTACTACAATGGTGCATAGATGTCATTAGACATTTATCAGAAACTGAAAGAGTGTATAATACCAAGAGTGAGCCCTAATGTGAATTATGGACTGTGGATGGTAATAGTGTGTCAATGTAGGTTCATTGATTCTAATCAATGTACCACTGTGGGGTGAAATGTTCGTAGTCGGAGGGGTTGTGTATATGTGTAGGGGGTGGCAAGGGAGTATATGGGAATTCTGTACTTTCTGGTAAATTTTACTGTGAACCTAAAACTGCCCTGAGAAATGAAGTTTATTAATTAAAAAAAATAAGCAACAACATATATATTTACATAATATATATATATACATAAAATTTTCAGTGCTTGACTATGCCTAGTTCCATCTCTAATGGGTTGTATTGAATTTCATTTGGAAGATTAAGAAAATCAATTAATGTTCTCCAGTTTCAAATGGTTAATTTTTAAAATGTGTAATTGCATAAAGCTGAATCGTACTTTGTTAGTTTTCATTTTGCAGGGGACTATATTTCTCATCTATTTGAGACACAAAATTCTCAGTGTATGTTTGTGTGCCACAAGCTCTTACCCACAGCCAGCTGCTTGGTTAAGAAAGGCCCTCTATTTTAAGTGACTGAATGAGGGTCATAGTAAGTGTGATTGACTGGGAGGTGTGTAAAGGGAGTTCAGTTGTGGGCCATATTCATAAACATTATATGATGGTCTAGGTGGATGGTTTAATTCAGTGTCTTCATAGCAGATACCTCATGTAACATTTTGTCCTGAGTGATAATAAAGAACAGAGATTACACTTTCTTTGGTATTTGGGGAAATAAGGGGACAGAGATGTGAGAGAACCAAAACAAATTTAGGTATCGGTGTATCTGATACTCTCCAAAAACCTCCTGAGCTATTAATAAACTTTACCGTAAATGATCATCCTCACTTTGGTTGAATGTGGACTTGGCAGTTGCTCGGAACAAGCCTACAGGGACAAAGTTGTAGACTTTCTACTGTGTTATGTATTTGCTTCCTGTTCTTTCAGAAAACATGAAATAGTTATAATAAAAAACAAATCAACACAGCAAGGATTCCTAAGAATCATCCTTTCACTCCCCCTCCCAGGCTTCTCAAACCACTGAGAAATATTTGAGGACTTCGTTATCCCATCGTAAATTACTAGTCATGTCATCTTAGCACAATAGCAATAAACACTAGTTACGTAGCCTCCTTGGGATTCACAAGATCAGAATTTAAGAAAAATAATCTGACTCCAGAGGCCTTGGCGTTTTCCTGATTAAATGGAAAAAAAAAAGGCTTTAAAATGAAGCCAGATGAAGGCATTGAAAATTGAAAATAAACAATTACTAACACTGTATTTTTGCTTTCTCTTATCATTTTATTTTCGGTTAATAAAGAACATAATCTATTTGTACCTGCTTTTGCCTTAGGAGTTAGAGGACGATAATGAAAATATTTTACTATTTTCAAATTATAAGCTGTTGTTTCCAAAGAAAGTCAAAACTCATGTATATTATCGCATTATTGTTCCCAGGGGACTGCAGTCACCATAGTGATTGTAATTACATGGCTTCATTAACTTTATACATTCTACCTGTTATGGGGGGGTTCACATTAAGAAAATTTGCATATGCAGGAAATGAATGTCGTTTGCAAGGAGCTAATATCATTAAACATTTAGGCAGTCCCTATCAGGCAAAGGGGTTTCCACTGGGATATGCTTTTCAGTGTGCCCTTTATAGTCATTGTCGGCGCAGGAATCTATTTCTAAACCCTAAAAGTAAAACCTCTTTTTGAGGAAAATATTTAAAAAGAATAGCTATTTTAACAAATCTCGTATGTGACTAGAATTTCAAACTACTGACATCAAGGTTATTAGACTCTTGGATTCTAATATGGGTAATATAGTTCTGAAAAATGCCAAAACTTTGAATATTTGGGGACTCTTACATGGTAGTGAGTGAGCGAGTGAGTGAGTGTGTGTGTGTGTGTGTACATTTATGCATGTACAACTTCACAGACTGAATGGCCTGTATTTTAAAACACCTGTTGTTATATGTTGGTACTTTTCTATTTTTATTGACTAATTTAATCTATTAACCATTAAAAATGAAAAAATTCTAATATAATTTTGGTTGAGGAAATAATGACAAACAGTAAACAAAAAAGGGAAAAAACAGAAAGGAAGTGAACTTCTTAAATAATAAATTGAGATTTATGACTCCTACAACAGATACATTTCAGACATTTTGAAGGGCAAGATAATAAAAAAAAGGGCTTTATATATGTTTTTTTTCTGGAGTAGATGTCTCAACCTTTTGGTAACATCAGGGTTCTAGTCGTCTGGAAAGGAAACCTATAAGGTGGGAGCAGGTAAGAAATGGACACTAATACCTTCCTGCTGTTGCCCCAGTAGTCTTCAAGGGTTGCTCAGAAGTTCTTGTCTCTAATTTCTATTTGTTGTACTGGGATCAATATCAACAATTAAGAACAATACTATTAACAAACAGTAAAGCACTCCCTGTGTACATCGGGAAATGGGGTGATATTTGGGATATGGCAGGGCAGTAGTAACTCCTAGGGAGCTTTCTTCCAAATAAGATTCGAAACAACTCATGATTTCTTTGGCTATAAAATTCATAGTAATTCACAATAATAAGGAAATTACCTATTTTCTGGTACAAAATTGCATCCTAGGGAATTACATTACACATGTAAATTATGGTAGATTCTTTTCAATCTACCTTTTTGGGTTAATTAATTCTTCAAGGGAGGTGATCTATGTCACTATTAAGTGAAAAAAATCACTTTATACAGGGAATTCACATAGATCTCTTCAATTAGGGTTGAAAGTAAGAGTTAACAATGATATAATTCAGAGGTAGCTGAGAAAAATAAATCTATTTTCATCAAATTATTCCCATGTCTTCTGAGATTTCCTCTACCTAAGATGTTTACAAAATTCATGTTAAATATTTTAGAATGAACACATTGAGTAAATGAATTAAAATATACTTTTCCTTTTCTTTCATACAAACAATTTTGATCTCCTTTTTTAGGGTAGGCTTTCCTAGGCTAAAAGTAATCACATTTTAGATCAAAATTACAATCTTATTTGTTGGCACAGTATCATGTAAGTTAATTTATGCCTACTTCTAAATGAAAAGGACCCCAAATCAATTTGTCTCCCATTAAGTGGGTTTTGTACCTGTTATTAATTTTGGATACTGTAATCACTGCCTGTTTATGTTATGTTTGAAAAAAAACCACAAAGGCTTTTCTGTTTTTTTTTTTTTTTTCAAAATAGTACTGAGGTCTATGGTCTTTTGCCAAGTACATCAACACTCATTTATTTTGTGCTTTGGAAATAAGGCAACTCTTTAAATAATACTAATGTGATTATTTTACTGTGACTGCTGAAAAATATTAATTGGTTTATTCAATAAATGTTTTTGAGCATCTACTCTTCTAACTCTTCTACTCCAGGGCTTGGCAACTCTGGCTGTATCCTGAATCATCTAGGAAACTAGATGTGATGATTATTGTGGTGATTGGTTCATTATATATGTAAAATATATATATAGTGTGAGTCTAAATATCTCAGACTATATGTATATATATAATACACATATATATCTCACACAAATAAACATATCCATCACCTCACACCATTACCATTTCCTTTATTTTGTGTGTGTGTGTGTGTGTGTGTGTGTGTGTGTGTGTGGTAAGAATATTTAAGATCTACCTCTTAGCAAACTTAAATATACAATACAGTATTGTTAACTATAGTCACATTGCCACACATTAGATTGCTAAAACTCATTCATCTTGCATAATTCAAACTTTATATTTATTGACCAACATCTTCCCATTTCTTCCAACCCCTGGCAGCTGGTAACCACCATTCTATCCTCTGCTTCTGTAAGTATGACTATTTTAGATATCTCATATAAGTGGAATCATGCGTTATTTGTCTTTCTGTGTCTGGCTTATTTCACCTACCATAATGTCCTCCAGATTTATCCATATTGTCACAAGTGGCACGAGTCCCTTCTTTTTTAAGGCTGTATAATATTCTATGATTTTCTTACTCCATTCATCCATTGATGAACCTTTAAGATGAAAACCTTAATAATAGGGATGCATGACCACCACTTTAGACTTAGTACATCAGAGTTTTGGGGGGTGAGATAAGTCTCTGATTTTTTTAAAAGCTTCATAGGATTTCTGATGTTCAATAACAGTTGAGATCCACTGTTCTAAGTATTGCAGAGCATATAGAAAAGACAAATGTGGATAAGTATTTCCTGATATCTTGGAACTTCAAGAAAGGTAGTGAAATGCAGAAACTTAACTACACTGAAAACCATTTTGTGAAGAAGATCATATGAGCAGTAAAGACAAAATACAGATCTAGGTGGGGTATTTTAATTTAGCAAAGTCTCCAACAGTTTCTGCATAAGTGCCTTGCTGATCTCTTTGAAACCTTACATTGTATCAGCACAGAGGGAGTGGAGATTCTCCTACCCTGGAGGATGGGAGGACGGCACTGATGACCCTAGAAAATGGGAACAATCTTCACTTGCTATATGCCTAATTAGTTGGAGATGGGAGAATAGAGCTCAGAGGAGAGGCCTTGCTTAGATATATAACTTTGGAACTCTATAACTACAATTATAAATTTGGAATATAAATTGGGAACATGTTGTTGCTACTTAAAAACCCCACAGAACTGATATACCTATGGAGAATAGTGTACATGGAGAAAATGGGGGAAAAAAGAGCACTCAGTATGGATTACTAAATGTGTAAAACATTTTGAGTATAAGTGGAGGGAAATTAGCCAACAAAGAGACTGAGAAAGGGCAGTCAGGGAGATAGAAGGAAAAACCAGGAGAATATGGCCTCCCAGATTAAAGTGAGGACTTTTTTTTTTTTTAAAGAATGGCTAACCATCCCCAGTGGTAATATTTTAAGTTAGGTCCACATAGAAGAGTGTCCATTAAATCTTGAAACATAAAGACCAATCATGGGCCTTGTAATTTTGGTCAAGTGATGGGCATAGAACCCAGAATGGAGTGGGTTATGAATGAATAGGAATTGAGGACATGGAGAGAGCAAATGTAAGTCATCTTTTTGAGAATTTTTGACTGTTAAGAATACTAAAGAACTAGGCAGTAGTCATTAGGCTTCGTGTACTGTTTACTTTTACGCCTCTTTGGACAAATTAGGAAACAAGTAATTGGTAGATAAATTAGAAAAAAATGCCCTTTCTGGTCAGATGCAGTTACAGCCAGGGTGCATATAGTGGAGAGCAGAATACACACTAGATTTCATCTCCTGTGTCTTTATTCAGTTAGGGTGTCTTTGAGTAGTACAGTCTTATGTTGTATAGGACAATAAAAATTTGCTTCAGATAAGTGAGTATTATGTTGTACTTAGCTTTTGCATCAGTTTCATAATCTCTAAATATCATGCCCACTAGCTGATTAAAATAAATCTTAATATTCCAAGCTCTTGCACAGGGAATTCATCATGGAAGTACTCAAGAAAGGAGTCTGGAATTTCCTTTTTGGGAAAGTTGAATCACATGTTGGTTATTTACTAGTGAAGGTGTCAATTTGCCACTGGTGGGAGAGCTAATGTGGTTGCCAAGATCAGAAGAGTAGTGAGTTAAATTCCAGATTTGATAGGGCTGTATTCATTAAAGGAGAACTTCTGCAGAATCAAGGACAATTTATTCTCATCTTTGTATTTCCAGCACTTAGCACGGTGCCTGCACATGGTAGGTGTTTAATCAGTGTTTGTTGAATTACACTGAATTCTAAAGGGATAGTTTAATAGCCAAAAATAAGTAAGTACAGATAAGTGGTTAGATAATGGGATAGATGTCAAGAATGGTAGTTAATAGGCAGAGACGGGTGTTGAAGTGGGTAAGCCACGGGGAAATTTACCTTCCTTGAGAACAGATAGAATAATGTCAAGCAAAATGCTCTCCTTGAAACTTCTTTTATCCCAAGTGGTTCTTTCTCATGTCCTGTCCTGGGGAAAAGCACTGAAGGATAATATATTGGAAGGCATATACTATAGATTGCCCTTTTCAGATAAATTGACAGTGTGATGGGCCAAAATAAACATGTATTGTGGGGAATAGGTCATACTCATTATAGATTTTATTGGCAGTAAGTCAGGTAGGTTTGACAGTCACTAAGAAATGTATCAGTAAGCAATCAACAGACATCCAAGTGGGTAGGAGGACACAGGAAAATAAGGCAAAAAAGTAGGCAGGAATCCTGACAAGTGAGAAGAATGCTGAAGCAGGTAGGCAGGTATTTGCCATTATCATGGCTGTACAAAACACAGAAAAGTGTCTGCCTTAAGAACAGGATTCAGGGCAAGACCAAGGAGAGTCTGGTAGGAAAGCAATTTTAGAAATCAAGTAAATGGCAGTTCAATGAGGCGGGGACTCAGATACCAAAGGAAATGCCAGGGAACCAGTCAGAGTGTTACTATAGTCAAGGCAGACTTGATTCTTACTTGTTCAAGTTTTGAACTGGCCGAGGACTCTACTTATTGCATGAACTCGAAGGACTGCAGAAACTAAGAGGAATGCAGCCTCGCATACCACTGTATCTGCATTTCGCCTGCTATAATGCTGTTACTTTATTGACCACAGTGCTTACTTTAGTACGTACACATAGCCTGCATTTTTATTTAAGTTTTCAAAAAATATGTTTCTCTTTTAAGAAAAAATAGTTCCCATAAGTTGGGCTCTATGTGATTTTTTGGTATATTTACATTTTTTTGTGTATTTCCACTTCTTAGTAGTATAGTGCTACCAATTGAAGAAGTCCTCCGCAGGTACTTGTTTAATTGACACATCAACTTGTTCATATCAATTAGGTAAAGCTGACTATTCTAAATTATGAGGTTGAAGTAAAAATGTAGCTATGTGATCTTTAAAAGAGTGAACTCTTTCAAATATGCTGAACCCCATAAATGATTTACATTTGAATGTAGAACATGAGTTTAATAGAGATGCCATAACTACTTTTGCATCTTTCCTGCAACACTTGGCTGCTACCATCTTGATTGGTTCAAGGTGTTTTGTGAAATCTAACCTTTCCATTTTATGAAAGGAGAATAAAGCTTCTTCCTCAATTGACATGATGCATTGAAGAGAATTGCATGGGCAATCTCCCTTTATTACATTCAATGGTCCAAGGCACAGAGTAGCTTAAAAATGTGCTTTTAGAAATGATACTTTTCAGAAAGGTGCACTAATATGGCATTACTAGATATCTTTTTACTATCTTTTCACTGAAAAATGCAACTTTTAAGGAAAACTAAGTACTTCTATTATATGAACTTCGTCAACAATCAAATGACCATGTATGATTTGTTCTCTGTGTCCTTCCTTACAATAAGTGGTTCTCAGAGTACCTCAAAATGAAAATGGTGGCACCCCAGGAACCTACACCTAGAGCCAGCATCCGTTATGATGAATTTAGTTCCTATACAATGCCTTCTCCTTATTAACATTAATTATGTGGCAAAGGAAGTTGGATGATTCATAAAAGCAGAAAGCATTTGGCTTGACCACATTATACAGCAGTGCAAATAAGAATTCTTAATGCTGTTTAACAAATGACTTTTTCACTCTTCATTAAAGTCCCTTGTTGCCATCCAATCTTGATTTTAGAAATTAAAGCTAACAACCAGATTGAGAGAATCAGGAAAATGACAGCATGGGGCAAAGTCTCAAAGCCACAACTAACAGCATGAAGCAAAGTGAACCTCAAGCTATTGCTGCTCTCAGAGAAGGCTGCGGAGGGGAGGAACACATTTGCAGGGAAACTCAATTACAGCAACCCTCAGCTATAGGAAAGTACTTGTGAATGTTGACACGAAAGCTTTTTCCCTTAATGTTTTAATTAAATACCTAGAAGCCAACGCTTCTTCTCAGTTAGTGTCAGAACACTGCTTCTTGGTAGATAAATGTTTATAGCAAGCTCAGCTGAGGGTTTCTACAAACATGACTCTAAGAACTGAGAAGGCTTTTGTTGAGGCACTTGAGATCAAGAAAGCAGTAGTGATTATAAACTAGCAGTACAATAGCAGGATGGTTTAATCCACCCAAATGTCAGTCATTGGTTTGTAAGTTGGCAATCCTACCTTCATCTTCAGACAAAAGGGCACTGGTTAGTCATCTGTTTAATTCTCCAGCTTCAGTGTGTCATTTGGATGTTGAAGGAAAATCCCTTGATTCAGTCTGCCATTTCTGACAGCCTCCCTCTAGACCCCATTAATAAGCCTTTTAGAGAACAGAATGCAAAGTAGGCAGCAGGCAGCCTACAATCAAAATGGAGATAGAATAGACAGTAGAAATGTCTTCCCTTTTTGAAGATGATGTTTAGGTGACCTTTGTTGAAGAGAATTGTTTTTTTAATCCCCAAAGTGTGTCTTCCAAGATACTAAAGCAGCATTTGTGGTACGGTAGATTTGGGAGGTCATTTGGAATTTGGGAGTTTATGATAGGATACAGAAGAACTCAAGTGATATTTACAAAATGTGCAAACAATGGCACAGACAGGAAGCCAGGCTGGCTTTGGGCATGCCTGGGGAATATCCTTCAGAAAACAAATATGCCACTCTTTAATGTTGGTTTGAATCTCATTATAAAATCGCAAGCGAAATGAGACACACTTTGCCTCTGAAACAGTGATTCCAGAAGCAAAGCAACTGTTCTCTAATAAACCAGTCCTGTTAAGATTTGTAGGATTTTAATGTGCTTTGAAAGCACATCATTTGTTCGATAAGGGACTCTTTCTATTGAACTTATTTTCCATTTTTCATGCATTAATAATTTCTAGTTGTGTGTGTGTGTGTGTGTGTGTGTGTGTGTGTGTGTGTGGACATTCTGAACAGCATTGCTTAATGTGTCACATGCAGATTGATGTATCAAGTCTCTGGAGAAGTCCCATTCCAAATAATCTTTCCCCAGGCATTGCCTGGTCCAAGGAAGCATTCCAAAATGCCCAATTTCCAGAGACACAAATTCAACCAGGAGTGGAGAACTTTAAAGGGAACAAAACGACAAGATCTCCTGTGTAAGTTCTTCACTAAAAAGGCAGTCTTTTAGAAACAGATTGGACCAGAATCTGTGTTGTGCTGATTGCAATGCAATGCCAAGTGTTTGGTTGTAATCAAAGACTGAGAAGCAAGGCCACAAAAGGAGCAGAGAGATCATTTATTACCGGGGAGATCACTTTTATTTATAGACTAACACCAGGGAAGTCACTTATTTTTTATGCATCTAGTCCCTTAATAAAACACTAATAAAGCTTTTATGTACTTTTATTTCTCAGTAAACCATTCAGGTATGCCTTTTAAAATATACAAAGGTGAAAATAGCTATTTTTCTGTTAGGAATTTTTTTATAAGCTGTCCTTTTATTAGAATATATGTTAACCTGAATTTACGTGAGTAAAACAGGAAGAGCATGTTTTCTAAGAATACATAAAAATGTACACACACAGTGGGTACTTAAATATGATACGACATGTATATAATGCTTAGTAAGTACTGAAGATTAGATTGTATACAAGAGATGAATTACACGTGTGTGTGTGTTCCAACAATTTATTTATTTATTTATTTTAAAAATTTATTTATTTATTTGACAGAGAGAGACAGAGAGAGCAGAAACACAAGCAGTGGAGTGGGAGAGGGAGAAGCGGGCTTCCCGCCGAGCAGGGAGCCCGATATGGGGCTTGACCCCAGGACCATGGGATCATGACCCGAGCCGAAGGCAGACGCTCAACGACTGAGCCACGCAGGCGCCCCCAACAATTTATTTTTAAACAAAAGAAATTAGACCATTAATAGCCTTACGCTTACCCAGGGTTCTGTGAGATGCTGGGTATTAATACCTATTTGACTGTCCTTGAACCAGTAGTGGTATCTGGTGTGTTTGTTTGGGGTACTTCCTGCAAACTGCATGTTACAGAGGCATCAATCCATTGTAAAATGATGTTTCAGCTCATGAGACTGGGAAGTCCTCTACTTATGTTCTATCACATTTCCTGGTAGGTTTTATCAAAACATTTTGTTACTTTGTACATTGTAACTCCAACGATGATTTTTTCTTGTATTTTTCATTCATATTCAGGTCTTTAGGGTTTTGTAAACTTTATTTTTTTTGAGGGGGGAGAAGCAGAGAGAGAGGGAGAGAGAATTTTTCTCTAAAGATTTTATTTATTTATTTGAGAGAGAGAGAGCACACAAGTAGGGGGAGCAGCAGAGGGAGAAGGAGAAGCAGGTTCCCTGCTGAGCAGGGACCCCCCCCCCCGATGTGGGGTTGGATCCCAGGACCCTAGGATTGTGACCTGAGCCTGAGGCAGACGTTTAACTGACTGAGCCACCCAGACACCCTGGGAGAGAGAGAATCTTAATCAGGCTCCACGCCCAGCACAGAGCCTGATGTGGGGCTCAATCTCACAACCCTGAGATCATGACCTGAGCCAAAATTAAGAGTTGGATGCTTAACTGACTGAGCCACCCCGGCGCCCCCAGATCTTTAGGGTTTTAAAGTCTGTTTATTTCATTAGAAGGGGTCCTTAGTAAATGTTCAGAGGAGAGTTATAAAAGTTTATATATACTATATAAAAGTATATAAAGTTGCTATATCAACTTTAATAGAACTGAAGAAAAACATCTTGCATCTTACTGTGTGCTATATTACTCAGGTTAGAACTAATTTATTTTTATTACTTTTTAAACCACATATGATAACTTGTATTACATATAATGAAAGCATATTACTATGCTTTCAGTGATGACTTTTGCAGAAAAATTCATTTCAAAAAAGCCTAATTTAACTTTGCATTTGAATGTTTAAATCCATATAAGAGGTGGGAATTCATACTTTTCTTTTGACCTCCCATGGTTTTCTCAGACTGGTCTCATGTCTCCTTGGAGCTTTCAAGTAGGGAGAAGAAGTTAAGCAATTAGTAAGCCGTCACTATAAATCACAGGCATTGCCAGTGGAGAGAACTCTGCCATGTCCCAGTGGAAGGACTAATCCTTGCAGAAGGCTGATAGCAGAGAAATTCAAGTCATGAAAATGTCCAATCTGAAACCAGATGAGGGAGAGTAAAACAGGTGTGCAGTGTCACAGAATTTCCTAAATTTGTAAGCTTGGACTTACATATTTATTCAAACCAATACTACCATCACTACCAAACACTTTTTGTGTTGAACTATTACTGTTGTAAATGGAGCATTTGGGGTCTTAGACTAGTGGTCTTCAAATTAGGGTATTTTTAACCACGGAGGTAATCACCTACTTTTGGGTACCTCGGCAGAGGTGGAAGATATTATCTTCCAGATCATGAAATTCTGTATGTACCCTTTCCAAAACTCATATGACCTAGCAGATCTGTGTGGCTTTTTCTCACCAGTCTCTCATCAGAACCCTCCTGCCACAGCTTCTCAGAGGAAAGGGGTAACTCTCACCCACCCATTCCACATCCTATTGTGGCACAGTTCCAGAGTGTAAAAAACTCTGGGGCAAATGTCTTTCCTTCCTGTGTGCCTGCCTGCCTCTCTATCTAGCAGTTATCTGTCCACGTACCCACTTGTCATTTCTGTATCCGTTCACCCATCTTTATACTTATGTCTTAGAATTGAAAATCAAAACTGAGATGGTTTTTTTTTTTTTTTTTTTTTAATGAGAGATAGAGAGCATGAGAGGGAAGAGGGTCAGAGGGAGAAGCAGACTCCCCGCTGAGCAGGGAGCCCGATGTGGGACTCGATCCCGGGACTCCAGGATCATGACCTGAGCTGAAGGCAGTCGCTTAACCAACTGAGCCACCCAGGCGCCCCGAGATGGGTGTTTTTTTTTAAGTTTTATTTATTTAAATAACCTTTACACCCAACGTGGGGCTTGAACTCACGACTCTGACATCAGGAGTAGCATGCTTTTCCAACTGAGCCAGCCAGACACCCCAGAACTGAGATAGATTTAATGGTACTGATTCTTATCATGATATTTACAACAAAAAAGAAAGTCTTTTTTGCTGATATGAAGTGAGTCTGAATTTGTAAAAGATAAGATTAGCTTTGTTATTTGGGTTTTTAGACATACATTTTCCATAAATTGTATAAACTAAAGCCACAGCTCCAAATTTTTAATAAAAGCATACTTAAAACACAAGTACAGTATAATTTTGGCTGTAATTATATCCTTTGTTAAACTTAAGATGTAAACTTTAAGAGTCATCCTAAACATGTACAAATGGATGCAGTTTTTCAAAATATTTTAGGGGCACACAAGCAAAGTTCTGAATTCAGAGACTGGACTAGTCTTACCCTTGTCATGGGTTAGCCAGAGTCAAAAATCTAGGTAATTGTTGTCATAACAAAATCATTGTCTTTTTCTCTTCTCCTTCTTCCTCTTCTACTTTCTCTTCCTCCATCTTCTTTACTTGCCCCCCCTCCTTCTTCCTCTTCCTCTTCTTTGAGCCTGGAACTAAAATAATTTTACATTTTTAAATGGTTACATTTTAAATGGCTTTCTGAGAACCTATTATATAACACTCTCAATTTTGCAACTTGGTGGAAGAAAATGAAAATATTTCCTACCTACTCATTTTTTAAGTTGGCCATCTGCTGATACAGGTGATTATATTTATGATAGTTGGTTTTTTTTCCATGAATATGCAAGGCATATCATGCTTCTGTGATCCACTTGTGCACATGTATTTCCTATGATATCTTGAAGACAAAAGTTGTCTGGATGTTAAATATTTCTGCCATTTTTCTTGTACCTCTGCTTTTCTTTCTTGGTATTTGGCACACTGTACTAATTCGTGTGCTTGGAGAATCAGACACAAAAGTGAGATTAGCTATACAAGAGGAGAAAATAAGTATGAAGAAAAACTTGGCACAGAATCAAAAGAGGCTGGGAGACCTGTCAAACCACCAGGGGGGTCTAATTCAGAGAAGCTAAGACAGAAAGAACGTTGAGTAGGAAAAGGATTAGGACTGTGGAGAAACTCTAGGAACGTTTTGGCAAAAACGGTCAAGAGTGCTCAAGCCACATGAGTTCTCCTCAGAGTCCGCTGTCTTCAAGAGTGCATCACCCTAGTATGGTGCTCTGCTTAGTACAGCCTCATCATGAACTGGGTGACGGATTTCAGATGACAGTATCTGGGGGTGTGGGTCAGTTATGCTTCCTGCCATCTGTGATTTGAGACATGTTTTCATGGCAGCCATACTTTAGAGCAAGGGAATATTAAGCCTTTTTTTCTAAAATAATACCTGAATATGAATATTAATATCCTTATCTCTCATTTTACTCTACTTTTTATATCTTGTTTTAGAAATCCTTTTCCACACAGAAGAAATAAGATCCTTCATTATATTTGTTTCCAAAAGTTTTAATATTTAAGATTGGTTTCTACAATTAAGCATGGAGAGACAGTGATAGAGACAGATGGAGAGGGGAGAGATAAAGATATTATTTTACTTTATTTTCTTATGACAATAAAGCATTTTATTTTGGGCAATATAAATTGCCCAAAGGCAATTGCCCAACGTGCTTTTTCAGAGACTGTCATCTCCTCTGATTTTAAGGTTTACCCAGTTGCATATCAAAGTCTCATATATGCTTCAGTCTGCTTTTTGGCTATTTTATTCCTTTGAGCTATTTGTCTATCTCTTTAAAAAATACAATGGTGTCTTCAATTACTTTATGTTTTAGTCAGAAAAATTCTTCCCTTTTTTTCTTTTTTCACAATTTTCTTCATGGTTATTGGATATTAATTATATCACATTGAATATTGATTTTAGGGTTAGTTTGTTGAGCTTATAAAAATCATATTATGATTTTGAATGAAATTGCATTACATATTAATTTAAAGAAAATTGACATCTTTTCTAATAATATTCCAATCCAAATATGATAAACTCTTTCTTTTTCAGGGTTTACTTATTTTGTGCTTTAATAATGTTTCATCATTTTTTCCATAAATGTCTTGAACATATTTTGTTAGATTTATTCATAGAGATGTTATTGCTTTTTCTCATTTGTTATTGCTGGAGTGTAGAAATTTTTTCATGCCAATCTCCTAAGTTGAAATTTTGCCAAACCTCTTATTATTTCTATAATGTTTTCTATAAATGCTCTTGAAGGTTTTATGAGATAAGATATTCAAATAATAATGGCAAATTTACCAATTTTTTCCAAAGTTTATAAATCTAATTACATTTATCTATATGGTTATATTGGTTAAGATATTTTTTGATGTTAGTTAGTCTTTTTTTTTTCTGATGCTACAAGAGATGCTTTCAATATTTTATCAGTAGGTCCAATGTTTGTTTGTAGATATTCATTTTCAGTTTAAGGAAGTAACTTCCTTGTGCTCACTTCGGCAGTACATACACTAAAAAAAGGAAGTAACTTCCTACACTACTACTAGTTTTTTAGTAGTAGTTTTAGCCCTCTTGGGCCCCTAGCTTATGGTAGACAGAGGAGGGTGGCTCTAGAAAATCTGTCAGACTCCTTACCTGGGGAAAGCTCTCTGCTTTGCATCCAGTTTTCCTTACTCTAAGTCACTGTAATTACTGAAAAATGATCCTTTGCTTTAGCAATATCTCAACCTCAGACTTCAACTGTACATTCCTCTGAGGTCCTCCCTTTTCTTTTTGTCTTAGATTTCTGTGATTTCTTGCTTGCTCATCTATGCTTACATGCTTAAAAAATATTTGATTCATTTTTTTGTTTCCCACAATAATATAGGTCTAGTAAATAATCCACCATGTTGGTAAAAACAAAAAATATTTTCAAATAATTTTTACTAATTAAATAATTTAATAATTTAAATAACAATAACTTATTATTATTTAATAGTAATAATAATTAAATAATTTTTACTAATCCTAAATAGCTGTCATCAGAGTTGTTGCTTACACTGCCTTTGGGTATATTCCTAGATTTGTGAGTGGGAACTTGCGCAAGATTAGGTTGATATCCCCATACAATAACCTGTGTATTTCCGATTTAAATGTTGCAAATATTATATAATATATAATTGTTTGAATGATCTAATAATATTTATCTGGGGGAAATTTGGGGGTGCATTAAGCATTATCTAAAAGAAGAGATTTTCTTTTCAAGTTTATATTATTAACCTTTTGATTGGTCATTTTATAACACCATAGAAAACAAGGTTTTAAAGTAAAATTAATTGTGGTAGGTTTTACATAGGAGGACTTGCCTTTAGTAAATATACCTTGTTAAAACATCAGTGAAGATAACATAAGAAAGAAAAATAATTATTAAAAAACCATACAACAAAGTCTGGGAGCTGAAATCAGATACTAATGTTAACCTACAGAAAGACCCACACTTGTTTTAAAAGTCTGCAGTACATTTTGTTATGTCCTTATGTTTCCTTTTTTTCTGACACTTTAAAAGATGACATCTGGCTAATAAAACACTGCAGGAAAACAGAATCATTGAGGTGATTGTGAAATATGAAATGTCGTTTAGTGTGTAAGAATTGACAGTTCTTTCCTAATGAAATGTTCCACATGACGAGTCTTTACTGGGTAATCCATTGTATCCATTCAAAATAAATAGGGATTTTTAAGTAAGATATGTTATCTTTAGTACACCACAGAAAGAAGGTCAACACTAGAAATATAAAATGAATTATTTTGGTTATCTGAATAATTCAAGCCTTGGCTATTGTTTTGATAATAAGGCAGGAACCCTGCCTCTTGGATACATTGCTGTGACCCCAGCACCTAAAAGGGGCACAATGAATAGTAGATCCCCAGTAAATCATTATTAAATTATTTATTAAGTATCAGCACAGCACCTTGGAGCTGCTAAAGTAAATTAATTCCTCCTATAAAATTAATATTCCGGTTTTGTTTTTAGTAATGTCCTGCCCTTTACTAAATACTAGACAGCTCTCCAGGTAATAGATATATGGTTATGAAAGCATCAATTAATTTACTAAATTAAATCAAATTTGCTGAAATAAAATCTATAAAATTAATAGATTCAAATAGTAAAAATGAAAAAAAAAACAAAAGCTCTGTAAGGAAAAACAGCAGTGATGAACCTTAGGCTTCTCCACCACTTACCTTGTTTTATTTTTAAAAAATTGTTCTTGTTTCAGTACACAGACTTTCATATCTCTAAATGATAAGTTTAGGTCAAGCTTTCTTGAGCTATCATTGTAAATAATACTGATCCAATTGCAGTACATGAGAATATTGTAGGTCCTTACACTGCCACTCCTAACCATTTTTCAAAGTTAGTTATATTTCAGTTTCCACCTATTCCTTTTGATGTCATATTTTTAAAATCCCATCCTCTTCAATTACAACATGACTATTTCTAATGGGCTTAATGTTTAGCATTATATTTTTATAAATTCTTATAGCATGCACATTTTTGTTTCCATGTGTTCTTATTTTATGTAAATAGGATTATACTGTATTGCAATCTGTTTCCCACATTTTATCAGTCAGCAGTATATTTTTAAGAGCCATTCCTGTTGTTATATTTACCAGTTTTAAATATATTAACTATTGCCACTAAATGTTCATTTATCATACCAAGAACCAATATCACCAAGTCATTGACAAAGGACAATCAATTGATGCCAACAGTTACATAACAGAAATGTTGGTATTGCCTGACAAAAACATTAAAACAGGCATAATAAATGTTTCAACAATTACAAATATGTTTGAAACAAATGAAAAAATAAAATATCTTAGCAAGTAAATAGGAAGTCTCAGTAAGAAATAGAAGATACAAGGAAAATCAAATGGAAATTTAGATGTAAAATATGTAGTTACAGCAACAACAAAAACCAGTAGGTGGTCTTATTCCCGCAGAGTGGGGGGAATAGAAGAAAGAATCAGAAATCTTTTTTTTTTTTTAATTCCAGTGTAGTTAACATAGTGTTATATTAGTTTCAGATGTACAATATAGTGATTCATCAATTCTATACATTAGTCAGTGCTCATCATGATGAGTACTCTTAGTCACCTCACCTATTTCATCCCCCACCCCTACCTCCCCTCTGGCAACTCTCACTTTGTTCTCTATAGTTAAGAGTCTATTTTTTGGTTTGTCTTTTTTTTTTCTTTCTTTCTTTGTTTTGTTTCTTAAATTCAACATATAAGTGAAATAATGTGTATTTGTCTTTCTCTAATTTCTTTCACTTAACATTATACCCGCTAGACCCATCCATGTTGTTGCAAATAGCAAGATTTCATTCTTTTTCATGACTGAGTAATATTCCATTATATATGTATATACCGCTTCTTTTTCCATTTATCTAACAATGGACACTTGGGCTGCTTCCATAATTTGCCTATTGTAAATAATGCTACTATAAACATAGGGGTGCATATGTCTTTTCAAATTAGTGTTTTTGTATATTTTGGGTAAATATCTAGTAGTAGAATTACTGGATCATATAGTAATTCTATTTTTACTTTTTTGAGGAAACTCCATACTATTTTTCACAGTGGCTGCACCAATTTGCATTCCTACTAACAGTGCATGATGAGTTCCTTTTTCTCTACATCCTCACCAACACTTGTTCTTTCTTGTTTTTTTGTTTTTTTGTTTTTTTGGGGGTTTTTTTTGCCATTCTGATATGTATGGGGTGATAGCTCATTGTGGTTTTGATTTGCATATCCCACATGATGAGCGATGTTGAGCATCTTTTCATGTGTCTGTTGGCCATATGTATGTCTTCTTTGGAGAAATGTCTGTTAACATCTTCTGCCATTTTTTAATTGGATTATTTGTTTTCTTTTGTTTTTTTTGGTGTGGAGTTGTATAAGTTCTATATATATTTTAGATACTAACCCTAACCCAGTATGTAATTTACAAATATCTTCTCCCATTAGTTTTGTTGATTGTTTCCTTTGCTGTCCTCTATCTCTCCTCCTCCTCCTCCTCCTCCTCCTCCTTCTTCTTCTTCTTCTTCTTCTTCTTCTTCTTCTTCTTCTTTTTAATGAAGCTAGCTAAAGGTTTATCAATTTTGTTGATCTTTTCAAAGAACCAGGTCCTGGCTTTATTGATCTGTTATATTGTATTTTGGTTTCTTTTTTGTTCATTTCTGCTCCAATCTTTGTTATTTTCTTCCTACTGGTGGCTTTGGGTTTTGTTCTTTTTCTAGACCCGTTAGATGTAAGGTTAGGTTGTTTATGTGAGATTTTTATTACTTTTTGAGGTAGGCCTGTATTGCTGTAAAATTCCCTCTTAGAACAACTTTTGTTGCATCACAAAGAATTTATACTATTGTGTTTTCATTTTCACTTGTCTCCATATAGTGTTTATAATTTCCTCTTTGATTTCTTGGTTGCTTCATTCATTGTTTAGTGGCATGTTATTCAACTTCCATGGATTTGTCTTCTTTCCAGATTTTTTCTTGTGGCTGACTTCTAGTTTCACAGAGTTGTAGTCAGAAAAGATTCATGGTATGACTTCAGTCTTTTTTAATTTGTTGCTTTATTTTGTGGCCTAATATGTGATCTATTCATGGGCACTTGAAAAGAATGTATATTCTGTTCCTTTAAGATGGAATGTTATGAATATATCTGTTGGATCCATTGGTCCAATGTGTCATTCAAAGTCACTGTTTCCTTGTTGATTTTCTGTTTGGATGATCTCTCCACTGATGTACTATTATTGTATTACTACCGATTACTTCCTTTATGTTTGTTAGTCGCTTCTTTATGTATTTGGGTGCATAAATTTTTTACAATTGTTCTATCTTCCTTTTGAGTTGGTCCCTTTGTGAGTATATAGTGTCCTTCTTTGTCTCTTGTTGCACTCTTTGTTTTAAAGTCTGTTTTGTCCTGTATAAGTATTGCTACCCTAGCTTTCTTTTCACATCCATTTGCATAATAAATGCATTCCATCACTCTATGTCTTTTGACTATTTTGTCCATTTACATTCAATGTAATGACTGATAGGTATGTACTTATTACCATTTTTTATTTGTTTTATGTTTGTTTTTGTAGTTCTCTGATCCTTTCTTCTCTTGCTCTCTTCTCTTATGGTTTGCTGGCTTTTTTAGTTGATATAATTGGATTCCTTTCTCTTTATTTTTTGCACACCTATTACTGGTTTTTGATCGTGGTTACCTTTAGCTTTGTATATAACATCTTATGCATTAAGCAGTCTATATTCAGTTGATTGTTTTTTTTTTAAAGATTTTATTTATTTATTTATGAGAGAGAGAGAGAGAGAGAGAACAGCATGAGAAGGGAGAGGGTCAGAGGGAGAAGCAGGCTCCCCGCTGAGCCAGGAGTCCGATGTGGGACTCGATCCCAGGACTCTGGGATCATGACCTGAGACGAAGGCAGTCGCTTAACCAACTGAGCCACCCACGCACCCTCAGTTGATTGTTGCTTATGTTTGAACCCATTCTTTTCTCTCCCCCCCCATTTTAGGTATATGGTGTTATACTTTACATCTTTTTATTTTGTGCATCCCTTGACTGATTTTTATAGATATAATTAATTTTACTGCTTTGCGCTTCCTACTTTTTTTATTCCTACTTGTCATCTTGCCTTTCTACTCGAATTATTTTTAACATTTCTTGTAGGGCTGCTTTAGTGGTCATGAATTCCCTTAACTTCTGTTTGTCTGGGAAACTCTTTATCTCTCTTTCTATTCTGAATCATAGCCTTGCTGAGTAGAGTTTTCTTGGCCACAGGTTTTTTTTGTTTTTGGTTTTTTCTTTCAGTGTTTTGTATATATCATGCCAGTCCCTCTGGCCAGCAAAGATTCTGCTAAAAAAAATCAGCTGATTGCCTTATAGGGTTTCCCTTGTATGTAACTGTTCTCTTTTCTCTTGCTGCTTTTATATTTATTTACTTATTTTTTTTTCTTCTATTTAGGCTCCACACCCATTGTGGAGCCCAACATGGGCTTGAACTCACGACCCTGAGAGTTGAACCCTTAACCAACTGAACCACCCAGGTGCTTCTCTTTTGCTGCTTTTAACATTCTCTCTTTATCACTATTTTTTTTTGTCATTTTCTTTTCTTGGTGTGGACTTCCTTGGGTTCATGTTGTTGGGGACTCTCTGATTCCTGGATCTGGATTTCTGTTTTGTTTTCTATGTCTTTGTTGGGGATCTCACTGAGGTCCTCTACTCTTTTCTCAAGTCCAGTGAATATATTTATGGCCATTAACTTAAATTCTCTATCAAGTATATCTCCATTTCATTTAGCTCTCCCGCTGTGATTTTGTCCTGTTCTTTCATTTGGGACATATTCCTCTGTCTCCTCAGTTTGTCTAACTCTCTGTGTGTGTTTCTCTGTGTTAGAAAAGTCAGCTACATTCCCTACTCTTGAAAGTAGTGGCTTATGAAGAAGAGGTTTGTAGTTCCCTGCAGTGCAATGTGCCCTCTTTACCAGGACCTGACACTTCAGTGATATCTCCTGTGTGCGTTGCCTGTGTTTTACTGTTGTGGATAAACCACTGTGCCTTCAGTACAGTCATATTCAATGGCTCTCTTTCCCTGTTGTGGGCAGGGTTTGGTCCCTGTGGTGTTCATGGGCCAGTCTGGGGCCATCTTTGGTTTGAGTTGTGTCAGACAAGGCATTTGCCAGAGATGCAGTAGCACCAAACTGCAGGGTACTTTCTGTGTTCTCCCCTACCATTCTTTCTGCCAAATGTTATAGGGATTTATCTTCCTTGTGCTTGTTCCCTGTGCCTGGAGTGCCTGGTATGAGGTTTGTTTGTTTCTTCTCTGCACCCATGGAGCCCTTCTCTCCCCTGAACAGTCATGCTGATGCATTTAGCTTTCACTGCATCTCCACCTTTCCTACCCTCTTCAATCCTACAGCTAAATGTGTAGAGTGTCTATTCTGCCAGTCTTTGGGTCATTTTCTGAGTTATTTACAATGATATAGGTGTTATCTATTTGTATCCATGGGACAAAGTAAGCTTAGAGTTTTCCTACTCCACCATCTTTCCCACTAGTCAAGAAATATTAAAGACAGAACAATGGAAATGACTCAATATGAAATACAGGAAATAGATTGGGGGTGGAGGGAGATAGGGCCTCAGGAACTTTTTAGGAACTATAAGAAAAAGTCTTAAAATTCATGCCATTGGAATCCCAGAAGGAGAGGAAAGAGAGTGGGGTTTAAAAGGTATTTGAAGAGATGCTAGCCAAAAATGTCCCAAATGTGATAAAAGACAGGAAAGTCCAAGGTCAAGAAGCTGAGTGAATGTCATATAGGACAAACACAAGTAAATCTGCCTTCAGCTCAGGTCATGATCCCGGGGTCCTGGGATCGAGCCCCGCATCGGGCTCCATGCTCCGCGGGAGGCCTGCTTCTCCCTCTCCCACTCCCCCTGCTTGTATTCCTGCTCTCACTCTCTGTCAAATAAATAAATAACATCTTTAGAAAAAAAAAAAGGAAATCCACTCCAAGAACACATCATCGTCAAACTTCTGCAAACTAAAGACAAATTAAAAAAATAAAGCATCAGTAGAAAAAGGTCATCACCTTACCTAGGGTGGGGGGAGGAAGGTTATCTCAAATGAAGCAGATTTTTCATTAAAAAGATGAGGCAAGAAGATGCACAAAACTTTTCAAGTGCTGAAAGAAAAGAACTGTCAGGTTAGAAATCTGTATCTGGGAAAAACATCCTTCAAGAATGAAAGGGAAATCAACACATTCTTAGATGAAGGGAAGCTAATAGGATTTGTCACCAGCACAACTATCCCAACAGAATGACTAAAAGAATTTCTATAAACAGAAAGTATATAAAAAAAACCTTGAAATATCAGGAAGGGGAAAAAAAGCAGAGCATAAAATATATAAGTAAATTCAATAGGCTTTCCCTCTCTTGAATTTTCTAAATTAAATTTGACAGTTGAAGCATAATTATAGCATGATTTAATATAAATGTATGTAAAGGACCTAATTATGATAATTATACTATAGATGGGGGTGGGTAAAGGACATAAAGAGAGATAAAATTTCTGTATCTTATTCAAGTTGGCAAAATGATGACACCAGTAGACTATGTCATTATGTATATATTACATAATATCTAGAAAGCACCGATATGCTATACAATAGATATACAAATGTATACTCAAACACAAACACTATAGAGAAATCAAAATGGAAATTCTAAAAAATGTTCAGGTAATACACAGAAAGGAAGGGAAATAGGAAAAAAAAAGGAGATTACAAACAAAAAACAAAAAAAATAAAATGGTTGGGGCACCTGGGTGGCTCAGATGGTTAAGTATCAGCCTTCAGCTGGGGTCATGATCCCAGGGTCTTGGGATATGGTCCCGCATTGGGCTCCCTGCTCAGCGGGGAGCCTGCTTCTCCCTCTCCCACCACCCCTGCTTGTGCTCTCTCTCTCTCTCTCTCTCTCTGTCAAATAAATAAATAAATAAATAATTAAAAATAAAATAAAATAAAATGGTAGACTTAAGCCCTAACTTATCAGTAATTACATTAAAAGTGAGTAATCTAATACACCAATCAAAAGGCAACAATTGTCAGAATGAACTTAAAAGCATGATCAAATTAAATGTTGTTTCCTAAAAATACAATTGAAATATAACAGAATAAGAAGGTTGAAAGTAAATAATTGAAAAAATATATATATAACATGAAAACTTTAAAGAAAGAATGAGTAGCTATATTAATATCCACTAAAGTAGACCTCAGTGCAAAAAAAAATTACTGAAGTATGGAGTAAAATGATATAATAATAGGGGGTTAATCCACAAAGAAGACAATAATCTTAATGCATATGCATGAAACATCAGAGCTGCAAAATTTGTGAAGTAAAAACTGATAAAACTAAAATAAGAAATACATAAGCCTTCCATTATAATTGTAATTTTCAACATTTCATTCTTAATAATTGATAGAATCTCTAGACAGCAAATCAGCGAGCTATATGAGAATTCAATATTATTGATAGCCAACAGAATCTAATCAACATTTATAGACTGTTCTATGCAACAGCAGTAGGATATACATTTTTCAATCAAATAAACCAGAAATCAACAAAAAGCAGTAGGATATTAATTTTTTATGAGATATATGGATAGCAAATATTTTCTACTATTCTGTAGGCTGCCTTTTCACTTTGTTGATTTTTTTTCCCTTGCCACACAGAACCTGTTTAGTTTGATGTAATGGTATTTGGGTTTTTTTGTGTTTGTTTTGCTTTTGTTGTCTGTGCTTTTGGTATCATATTCAAGAAATCGTCAAGGCCATTGTCAAGAAAATGTTTCCTTATGTATTCTCCTATGTGTTTTTACAATTTTAGGTCTTACATTTAAATCTTTACTCCATTTTGAGGTGATTTTTGTGTATGGTGTAAGATAAGGGTTCAGTTTCATTCTTTTGCATGTGAGTATTAAGATTTTTAACACCATTTATCCTTTCTCCATTGTATATCCTTGACACCTTTGTGGAAAATCAGTTGGCTATATATGCATGGGTCTATTTCTGGCCTCTATTTCTCTTCTATTGGCCTATATGTCTGTTTTGTGCAAGTCCCATACTTTTTTGATTGCTATAGCTTTGTAATTTATAGTTGATCCTTGAACAACGCAAGAATTAGGAATGCTGAGGGGTGCCTGGGTGGCTCAGTCGTTGAGCGTCTGCCTTTGGCTTGTGTTCCCTCTCTCGCTGTCTCTCTCTCTCTGTTAAAAAAAAAAGAACTAGGAATACTGACCCCCCACACAATTGAAAATCCACATAAAACTTATGACTCTCCAAAAACTTAACTACTAATAGCCTACTATTGATTGGAAGCCTTACTGATAACGTACAGTCTGTTAACACATATTTTGTATGTTACAGGTATTATATACTATATTCTTACAATAAAATAAACTAGAGGAAAGAAAATGTTAAGAAAATCGTAAGGAAGAGAGAATACATCTAAGTACTATACTGTATTTATAGAAAAATATCTGCTTGTAAATGGACCTGCATAATTCAAACCAGTGTTGTTCAAGGGTGAACTATATTTTGAAATTAGGAAGTATGATGCCTGTATATATAAGGAACTCCTACAACTCAAAACCAAGAAATAAATAAGTAAATAAATAAATAAACAACTTATTAAAAAATAGGCAAAGACCCTGAATAGACATTTTTCTAAAGAACATATACAAATAGCCATCAGGCATATAAAAATATGCTCAACATCACCAATCATCAGGGAAATGCAAAAAGAACATATACGAATAGCCGTCAGGCATATAAAAATATGTTGAACGTCACTAATCATCAGGGAAATGCAAATGAAAACACCAGTGAGGTACCACCTAACACCTTTTAGGATGACTATCAAAACAAAAGCTGATAAGCAGTGGTAAGAATGTGGAGAAAAGGGAACCCTTATATAGTATTCATGGGGATGTAAATTGGTACAACCACTATGGAAAACAGTATGGAGGTTCTTCAAAAAATTAAAGATAGAGCTACCATATGATTCAGCAATCCCACTTCTCGGTATATATCCAAAAGAATTGAAATCAGGATCTTGAAGAGATATATGCTTTCCATGTTCATGATAGCACCATTCAAATAGCCAAAACATGGAGGCAATCCAAATGTCCACTGATGGATGATGGATAAAGAAAATGTAGTATTTAAATACAATGGAATATTATTCAGCCTTTAAAAAGAAGAAAATCTTGCCATTTGTGATAACATGGATGAACCTGGAGGGCATTAAGCTAAGTGAAATAATCCAGACATGAAAAAAAAATAGTACATGATCCTACTTATATGAAGAATCTAAGAGAGTCAAACTCATAGAAGCAGAGAGTGGATAGGGGCTGCCAAGGGCTGGTGGGAGGGGAAAACAGGATGGGGTTAGTCAAAGAGTACCATTGTGGTATTTTCATGGGTTTATAATTATTTCCAAAGTCACAAGTTGTGTATGTTAAATATTCAGCTTTTTATATGTCCATCAGCTTAATAAATGTAGAGCCACTTATTCATTAAAAAAAAAAGACTATAGGAAAATATCCACATACTTGGCACTAAAAATACACTTCTAAATAATCCATGAGTCAAATAAGAACTTTCTGGGAATGTTAAAAAAAATCTATATTGAACTGAATGAAAATGAAAATACAACATGTCAACAAGTGTAGGCCATAGCTGAAGCATTGCTAAGAATGAAGTTTATAGCACTAAATGTATATGTTAGAAAAGAGGAAAAGCTTCAAGCAAAAACATGTTACTACCATAAGAATTTACAAAAAAAAAACAACAAAAAACAAAACAAAAATAAAACACACTTAAAGCAAGCAGAAGAAGGAAGTGATAAAGAGAAGAAGAAATCAGTTAAAAACAAAATAAATAACTTAATGAAACAAAAGCTAGTTCTTTGAAAAGATTAATAAAATTGACGTTTCTAGAAAGATGTACAAAGAAAAAATGAAGACACAAATACCCAGTATTAGAAATGGAACAAAGGATATCTCTACAGATATCAAAATGATAAGAGGTAATATAAATAATCCTACACACATAAGCGTAATAACTTACATAAAATGGAGAAATCCTTAAAAACTCGATGTCCCATAACTTAGCCAACATGAAATTAATAATTTGAAATCTCTTAAGCTATTAACTAAATCTGCAATGGAAACATTCCCAAAATAAATATTCAAGTTCAGGCAATTTCATTGGAAATGAAATATTTCTACCAAATGATTAAAAATTTATCATTGAGTCTACACAGTCTCTTTCAGAAAAGAGAAGAGCACCTCCTAATTCATTTTAGGTTGAGAGTATTGCTCTGATACAAAACCAGATAGCAGAAAAAAGAACTATAGACAGAAAGCCCCCATGAATATAAATGCAAAAATCCTTAACAAACATTAACAAATAGAATTCAGTAGTGTATAAAAAGAATTATACCTCAAAACCTAGAAGGGTTTATTTTAGGAATGGAAGCCTCATTATTTTATTTATTTATTTGACAGAGAGAGACACAGTGAGAGAGGGAACATAAGCAGGGGGAGTGGGAGAGGGAGAAGCAGGCTTCCGGCGGAGCAGGGAGCCCGATGGTGGGGCTCGATCCCAGGACCCCGGGATCATGACCTGAGCCGAAGTCAGACGCTTAACTACTGAGCCACCCAGGCACCCTAAACCTCATTATTTTAAATTCAATCTTGTGACCCACCAGATTAACAGGCCAAAGACAACACTTTTTTGCTAAGATCAGAAACAAGGTAAGGATGTTCATTCTCACCACCCTTATTTAACATAGTGTAGCAAATTCTACCCAGTGAAATAAGGCAAAGAAAAAAAAAGGCAAATATATGGCAAAATAAGGCAAAAAATTTAAAAAAGGAGAGAAAAGTCATTTTTGTTGGAAAAATAGAAATAAAATGTTTCGTATTTGCAGATGACATTATCATCTATCTAGAGAATCTCAAAAAATCTACCAAAAAAAAAAAAGAAAATCCTAGCACTAATAAGTGAATTCATCAAGATCACATGATACAAGATCAAGATAGAAATAGCAACTGTACCTCTATACACTAGCAATGAACAGGTGGACACAGAAACATTATAATTACAATTACAACATAATAACATTTACAATTGCTCAAAAAAATGAAAAAAAACGGATATAAGTCTAACAAAACATGTATAGGACTATGTTGAAACTACAAAATGTTGATAAATAAAAGAAGATCTAAATGAATGTAGAGCCACTTCTTCATGGTTGGAAAACTGAGTATAGTCATGTTTTTAATTCTCCCTAAATTGATATGCAGGTTTTAGCACAGTTCCTAGGAAAATCCCTTTGAAAGGTTTTGTAGGCATAGACACAATTATTCTAAAATTTATATAGAAAAGCAAAGGAACCAAAATAGCTAAAACTGTTTTGAAAATTAAGAATTTTTAGATTATTTATTTATTTATTTGAGAAAGAGAGAGAGAACAAGCGGGGAGAGGAGCAGAGGGAGAAGCAGACTCCCTGCTGAGCAGGGGCCCCGATGCGGGACTCAATCCTACCCTGAGATCATGACGTGAGCTGAAGGCAGAAGCTTAACCCCCTGAGCCACCCAGGCACCCCTGAAATTTAAGAATTAAGTAGAATTCAGTTGACTTGATTTTAAGGCTTATCATGTAGCTATACTGACCAAGACATGTGGTATTGATGGAGGATTAGTTATATAAATCAATGTAACAAAGGGGGAACTCAGAAATAGACCCATACAAATATGCTCAACTAATTTTTAACAAAGTTGCAAAACCAATTCAGTGGAGGAAAGATAGCTTTTCATAAGCACGGGGGAAAAAGGAAATCTCATCCAAAACCTAACATCTTACATAAAAATTAACAAAAAAATTTCACAGACTTAATTGTAAAATGTAAAAGTATGAAACTCTTAGGTAAAAAACAAACAAACATCGGATTCTTTGGAATCTAGATCTAGGCAAAGAAGTCCTAGACTTGACACCAAAGCAGGAGCCACAAAAGGGAAAATGGACAAGTTGGACTTCATTTAAATTAACTTTTGCTCTGTAAACACAGCTGGATGGCAGTGCAAGTTACAGACTAAGAAAATATTTGCAAACTATGTATTTCTGACAAATGGTTATGTATAGAATAAATAACTCTTAAGACTCAATAGTAAAAAAAAAATCTGTTAGGAACTGAGAAAAAACATGAAGAGACATTACAGTGAAAACACAGGTGGCATGTAAGCACATGAAAACATGTTTAACATCATTAGCCATCAGGGAAATGGAAATTAAAGCCACAATAAAGTATCATTCCATGCCTATCAGAATGACTAAAATAAAAACAAAAAAACAAAACCAAAATCAAAACCAAAATGGTGACAACATCAAATGCGTCAGAATCAGAGAAACCGAATTATCCATACATTCCTCATTATATTGTGGGATGGTCACTCTGGAAAACAGTTTGGCAGTTTCGTCAAAGAATACACATGAAACTATAAAACTTATGTCCACACAAATACCTGTACCTGAATGTTATAACAGGTTTATTTATTATAGCCCAAAGTGCAAACAACCTGTATTTCCTTCAACATGGATATGGTTAAACAAACTGGTATAATCTTACTACAGAATATTACTCAGTAATTAAAAATGAACGAAGTGTTGATACATGTTTCACCTGGAATGAATCTCCAGAGAATTAGGCTGAGTGCACAAATTCAATTCCCAAAGGTTTCATACTGTATGATTCCATTAATATAATATTCTTGAAATTACAAAATCCGAGAAATAAAGATGAGTGACTGTCACCAGTTAAGGAGGAATTGGGTGTAGTTATGGAAGCAGGAGGGCAATGGGTGTAGTTTTGGAAGAGTAACATGAGTAATACTTGTGATTATAGAAATGTTCTGTATCTTGATTGTATTATTGCCAGTATCCTGGCTGTATTGCACTATAATTTTGGAAGACTTTACATTGGGGGCAACTGAGTCAAAGGTACATAAGTTCTTTCTGTAATTATTTCTTAAACTGCATGTGAGGCTACAATTATCTCAAATTTTTAAAAGCATTTAATTTAAATATTGATAGAAACACTTTATGAGTAAAAACTCAGTTTCTGTTGAAGTTTGATTTTTTTTTTTAAATCTACTTCTATTCCATTTAGTTGCACGTGGTGACTGGTGGGGAGATGAGCTGTTCATAAGTTTTTACAATAAAATCATCTAAATTTTCAAAACCTAAAATAACCCTGGTTTTTTTTGCTTGATCCCAAGGACCCAAATTTCTACATATTTGTAGAAATCTGTAAATCTTTAACTCCCTTGAGCATGGTTACTATGATTTTAAATTGTTTGAAACCAATGATTCATGGAATAAATTTAATTACTGCTATTAGTAAGATAGCTTTAGCATATAATTTTTTATGCAAATGCGTATGTATTTTTATTTTATCTCCTTTTAACCTCAAACTTATTTACGGAACAGTTGTCCCATTTAAATGCACGTCCCATTTAAATATTGGTTAGTTTGACCTACCTACATACAGAGCTCAGACTAGGTGTTCCCCTGAGACTGTCCCTTTACTATTTTCTCCGCGTAGTAGTGATGTATGATTTCATTCCTTTTGTGCTTAGGTCTTGGCTGATTCATAACCATAGCTTCTATTCAAAGCCAAGATGAATTATAGGTTCTTTGGCAAGTATAATAGAGTATACACTTACTTTAAGTAATGTTTACCATAATACTAACATTGTATTATAGGGATATGTATTTAGACTTCTAAGAAAAACATTTACATTATTTACAACACCCTCTTTCTTGCTGTTGACATTACAAAACTACTTTCTTTCTCACAGATTTTTACACTTTTCCTGGATGCCTTTGGGACACTGCCAAACTATGCTCATAGTCATTGCCATGGGGATGCTTTTGCATCCAAAACATAAACCTCTATGATTAAAAAGTGAACTGTGTTTTGGAATATATATAAATAAGGAAGCAGAAAGTGATTAACAAGTTGTACTTATTAACATTGTTTAAAAAAATGTCGGGGAGTACTTTTCCAAATTCTCTGAGGAAAGAATAAAATAAAATGAACCTAAATTGCTTTAGAAAATGTTTAGTTAGGAACTAAGAAAAATTTTTTGACTTACAGGGTTGTAAAGACACCAAAATCTCTACTAAAGATGATAAATTTCTTCAACATCTTAGTATACAGTAGCAGGAAATTCTAAAGTTTAAAATCCTCTTCCCCTAGACCAGGGTTTCCCAAGTTTGACACTATTGACAGGGACAATTAATTCTTGGTCAGATAAGTCAGAGGGCATCATGCACATTGCAGAATATTTAGCACCATTTTTGGCCTCTATCCACTAGATACTACTATGACTTTCCCAGTTGTGACAATGAAAATGTCCCCAGACATTACCGAATGTCACCTATGGGAGGTAGGGGAAAGTTACCCCGGTTGAGAACTACCAGTGTAGATCATTGATTGGCCTATCCTATGTTAGAATGGGAAAGTCAATGTCTAAGGTTTTGTGAGTCCTCTTTTTCATCTTCAGCAATGACTATTTCTGATCGTCTTTCCTCTACTGTAACATCCAGCCTTGTTTCTCTGGTCTCATCCCTTGCTTTCAGCTGATGTTTTTATCCTTATACATCAGTTAAATTTTCCTAGTGAGTTTCCTTTCCTATTTCAATATGATTCTTTCCTACCTTCTCTTCTTTCCTCAGATCTCTCATTTCGGGGCGCCTGGGTGGCTCAGTTGGTTAAGCGTCTGCCTTTGGCTCAGGTCATGATCCCAGGGTCCTGGGATCCAGCCCCACATCCGGATCCCTGCTCAGCGGGGAGCCTGCTTCTTCTTTTCCCTCTGCAGCTCCCCCTGCTCCATGCCCTCTCTCTGTCAAATAAATAAATAAAATCTTTTAAAAAAAATCTCTCATTTCTTTTTCCTTCTCCTCCACGCTTAGTGAATCTATTTTTTTTCTCATTCTTAATTTAAAAAGTTGCAACAAACAGGCAAGGACATTCCACTGTGTTTTTCCCCCCTATTCTGTTTTCTGTTATAACAAATGTGTTGACTCAGAAGATAGTCCTTCCAACTAGATTCTGGATTACATCTGCCTTTACATTCTTCATGCTCCCTCTTGTCTTTTCTCTTCTGCATCTTTCATATTTCCTTTTCTAGTAAATTGTTCCCAGCAGCATTAAAACCTGTTCTATTATCTGCTATTAAAAAAAACCAAACTAAATAAAAGGAAACCAAAATAAATGTGATTTTACATTTTCCTGCAGA
Organism: Callorhinus ursinus; assembly: GCF_003265705.2. Taxonomy (NCBI): domain Eukaryota; kingdom Metazoa; phylum Chordata; class Mammalia; order Carnivora; family Otariidae; genus Callorhinus; species Callorhinus ursinus. Next base: position 26,604,259 of record NW_027397074.1, read on the forward strand.
ATTTACTCCAAATTTATGTTTTACTTTACTGTAGAACTTCTCAACATATCATGCATACTTTCCTCTTCCTCCCCTTCCCCTTCTTTTTTCCCTCTTCCCCTTCTTCTCCTTCTTCATCTTTGTCTTCGTCTTTTCTTTTTCTCATTCTCGTTCTCCTCCTCCTCTTTCTTCTTCGTGAAAGCACATATATATCTACTTTCCATGTATTTACTCTTCAGTCTTTGTAAATTGCCCCAATAGCAATGATTTCACTGAAACTGGCTTCACTGATGGATTTCAGGTTGTAAAACCATGTTGGTGCTTCTTTACTTTTAGCTTACTTGATTTTCCAACATTGTCAACACGGTTGCCCATTTCTTTTATCTTAGCACCTTTTCTTTTCTTCTCTTTTTCAAATCTCCCTCTTCTGGTTTTTCTCCTACCTTTCTTTATTCTTCTTTATTTCTTTTTATTCTCTTTATTCTTCATTGTTAGTTCCTTAATTTCTTCCAATGTTTAAAGGCTGCCATTCTGATTTATATTTCACCTTATTTCTCTCAGAATTTTAAAATTTTCTTCTTCATAGGATTTATCATTTTTTTGCAATTCATTTTAAGGATTATAAACCTGCCTTACTCACAAGATATAAATTCCTTGATGGCTGAAATCACAGCTATTTTTCCAGAATCCAGCACGTGCCATGGGACAACTAATGTTTTCTAAATGAGTGAGTTAACTAATAAGTAAATGTGATCTGAGGCAAAGCTCAATGGCCACCCTAATTTAAGCCAAGTTCCCTACTGGCCTACTCCTGCTATTTCTTTTATTTTCCTTATTATAATAATTTCTCGTGCTCACTGAAAAAGAGGAATGAATTCAGAAAACAATGCATAAGACGTATAAAGGAAATTTACATACTTCTGAGCATTGTCTAGGGCTTTATCTGTTCACATATGTTTAAGAGAATGTATGTAAGAGAATAGAAAAGGAAATTGTATCCTGGGCAGTATGTCCTGTATGTTGCTATTATCAAAATGTTACTGGATCATATCTGCATGTTCTGGTTCACATATTATCTTTGTTAGCAATCCCATATTCTCATAGAAAGGTAAAATATCTTTGATATTAATCTCAAACTTCTAATGAGTATCTGTCAAACATGCACACACACACACACACACCCATACCTATCTACTTTTATGAAGAGTTTAATAAATGGAGTAAAGTTTATAGGAGGATTCTATAAGATCATGAGGAATTTGAAAAGGATGCCTAATTGCTTACAGCTCTGTCCTTTTCCCTTCCCATTAAACCCAACAAACATTTAATTCTGTCATTGTGATTGAATTGTGAAGTCACTCAACTTAAATAACCATTTTCTTTTCTACAGCATGATCAACTGAGGCTGTTGTTTGGTCTACTTTGTCAGCCCGACTGTTTGACTTGACTCTGTCATATGTTAGTGACAACAACTGGTTGTGCAGGTAGTTTCAGGATGTGTGGAACTTGGCAGGGTCAACCCTAGAGCAGGGAGAGACCTAGACTTAGAAATATGAAACCTCTTTTTTTTTTTGCTCTGCCTTCAAATTAACTAATATTCTCTTGTTTTGTTTTCAACTGCTCGGAATTCAAAATGTAATTTAGAGACATGCTTCTTGTTATTTATAATTATTGTTTTATAATTTACTGGAAAGGTGTATTTCTTTTCTAATCAACACTTTCTGAATAAAATTGAACCTACTGATAATGTGAGATCTGAGAATTCTTCATATCCAGACCCTAGTCATTGGCTCTGTTGTGCCTCAAAATCTCCTATGGAGCTTTTAAAAAAATAGCAAGGCCCTATTCCCAGTGATTCTGATTTACTTATTTCTGTGTGGGAACTATAACATAATATTATTTAAAAGTATCCCATAATAATTAAATGTGTAACTAGAAGTGAGAATGTTTTGCAAGGAGTAGGTCAGGGAACACTTCCATCATATTTATCCAAGGCACCTCTCCAAATTTGCCAGATTAAAAAGAATTATTATTTCCATCCCCACTAAAGCTTGCAAATCACTGTTTTAGGTAGACTTAGTTAAATTTACCTTTAGCCGGCTGATAATAGTAATAAGGCTTTGCTTCTGTTGCCTTACATAGCAGTCTATTTTCTGCCTTGTTTATATTATCTCTAGACCTACAGAGATCAACCTATATAATGTCCACTTCTTTTGACTATATCCTATATTATTGAAAATCAGTGGAGTTAGAGACCATGGGCACTTCCTGGTAGAAAAACAGTTTAAGCATAAAGGCATACCCAAGAGAGCACTAATCAAACAAAATATAGAGGCAGTAGGAATAGACTATATTTTTTATTTTAGTGAACTGAGTTTAACTGGACTATCATTATTTACCTCACAGTCCAGAAATAGTTCATACTTCTGAGTTGTGTCACTGGGCTGAAGAGGCAACTGAAATTTATAGGAATTTTATGCTGCATGGGGTTGGGCCAATAGGCAGTTGAATATACATCTGATACAAGCAAATTCTAATCTGTGTTCCAGAATGGGAAGAGAGGGTGTACCCATATTTCTCTGAATTAGTCTTTAAGGCAGAGCTCATTCACTTGTTAGCACCCTCCCAGCTACTTTTCTTCCTTCTTCTCTTCCTTCCTCTCTTCCTCTCTTTCTTACTTTCATCATACCTCCCTTTAAACCACTGGCATTTAACCCTGGCTGCATATTAAAATCACTTGGAGAACTTAAAAAGGAATATAGGTGCCTGAGATTCATCTCCGTTGATTCTAATTTAATTGTTCCAATAGGGACCTGAGCCACTCTATCTTTTAAAACGTTTCATAGCTGATTTTCACATGCAGCCAATATTGAGAACCATTGAATAAAGAACTTTTGTATTGTTGGGGAAATACTTTTTTTGGCAATAAAGGAATCATTGAACATATCTCATTTCAATTATTATAATAAATTGATCCAAATATATATACTTATATGGATGAGATAATTGTACCTTTTGAGAATAGGTTGTTAGACACAGATACAGACCTTCCCCTAACACTTAGTCTTTCCTTTCTTGGTAACATGTAAGATATAACTAAAATCTGGTTTGAGGGCCCCGATGACTTTTTTCTTTTTTATCAATTTTCTTTTTTCTCAATTAATTTGATTGTCTAAATATGAAAAGTGCATTATTAGGTTATGATGTCAAGTTAACCAATAAAAGAAGCTAGAAACGGTAAGAAAGATATAAAAAAAATCCTGGGTGGTTCCTGCCCTCAAGGAGTAACTGTTTAAGAATTCCATGCATAGGTGTAAGATAGTGTAACACTAAATAATATTTACTAGTATATAAAATTTATGTATACTATAATATGTACTATTAAAAATTATTTTAAGAAATCCACAGTATTAGCCTCCAGAAGAAGAGAAGAAATGAGGCATGTTGTAGGAATACACAGAATGGAAACATCATTATAGACTATAATAGTTTGTGAGTGTTTAATAGATAGGATTTATAAAACAAGGAAGATCATGCCCTATGATTAGGTTTTGAATGTTCTTCATTGGCAGAAGAAGGCAGAGGGCAAGACATAGCAGCTGAAAGAGAAGCAGTGTGAAAACAAGTGCAAAAGCTAGATAGTGCCAGGTACACTTAAGGAAAAAATGAATGGCTCATTAAAAAAAAAAAGGATTTAAAAACGTTACTCTGTACCTCTGAAACAAATAAGGTAATATATGTTAAGAAAAAAAGAAAAAGAAGATAGCTGGAGGGAAGAGGGGAGGGGGGTAAATCAGAGGGGGAGACGAACCAGGAGAGATGATGGACTCTGAAAAACAAACTGAGGGTTCTAGAGGGGAGGGGGATGGGAGGATGGGTTAGCCTGGTGATGGGTATTAAAGAGGGCACGTTCTGCATGGAGCACTGGGTGTTATACACAAACAATGAATCATGGAACACTACATCAAAAACTAATGATGTAATGTATGGTGATTAACATAACAATAAAACATTAAAAAATAAAATTATGGAAACAAAAAAAAGGATTTAAAAACGTTACTTGGGATTTGCTTGAAGTACATATAGGAGTCAATCTGTAAAAGGCTTTAGACATCAGGTAGAGGTTGAAAATTACCTCTAATTAAGGGGGGTTGGGACTGGAAGGCTTTTTAAAATTTTAAATACATAAAGGAAATAAGAAAAAACTCTCATTGATCCCCTTGTTTGCATTCACTCAAACTTCCCTTCACTAATATGAGCTATACCATGGATCCTGGCAACATAAGCCCTCTGAAAATTGTATCAAAGCTGAATGTCTAGTTTATTGCCAATCTAAAGGAAATGTTATTATATTGTATATTTAAAGGGCATAAAATGCTGTCAATGAAGTTTGTGATTTTTTTTTCTCAGATGAATGTGGTCATGAAAGCAATATGCAGGCAGATGTTTAATATAAAATATCCTTCACTTTCAGAATAAGCAACATATGGGACAAGTAGCCATTATACTTGATGTGCTGAAGTTGAAAATAGTTCAGAACAGATCTGTTTTGATTTAGTTTATCTCTGTCATAGCACAATGCCGACGAAGATGTTTCAGCAGATTACAGTTAATATGGGGGCATATTGTTAATTTCTTTAACTTCAAAGCTGCTTTTTAAGTATCCTACTTTGTTCAATGATATGGCAATGAGAGATATATTCATAACTAGTGGAATTAAAAAGAAACTTTTCTAATTAGTAAAGTGATATGTGGGACTTTTATATTCTGAATAAAAAGAGAAAGACATTCTAACCTGGGAAATGTTTGAATCAGAAATTATTATAAATAGGATTGATCTCTTTAATTGCTCAGATCTTGTCCAGAGAAGTAAATTGAGCTCAACTAATCCATTCTGTTCCTTTTTAGCATGTTTATGGAAAATCAGGCAATTAAACGATGAAAGAGGGAAAAAATAACTGATGAATGCATTTTATAGTCACATATTTTATTTTTAGTTAGAACTTCCAGTGTCATTTTATTGCAATAAAAAGTATTTCATATCAACCAAAGGAAATTTAACATTTAAGTTGCATGTTAAAAATAAAATTTATTGTTTCCCCCCAATTCAAACGTACTATATTTAGACGACAAGAATGCTAATTATAATGAATGTTTTGGCAGGGAATTGATGGATATCATGCATTAAAATGCGTTTACATTCAAATGTTGTTTTTCTTACCCACCACCACCTCTTTGCCCTAAATAAAAAGATTTATGAAAACATATTTTAAAATTTGAATTACTTAATCTCAGAGATGGAAGGACCTAGAGGTCCAGCCAATACAAGACTCTTTTCTAAAGTGCCTCTGACAGGTGGACACCCAGCCTCTGCTTTCATGAACATATATCACAGTGTTAATAGGGACAGGCTGCTGACCACTTCTCTAGGCCACTTGTCCTATTATTCAGCAAATTCTAATTTAGCTCTTTGATAAATGTGACAAAGGAAATAGAATATGTTCATTTATTTGTTTTTCCTGCCAAATAGAAAAGCAAATTGCTAAGTTAGCACAGTTCCATTGCTCTCCTTTGTTGTTGATACTCTCTTCACCTCCCTCATATATAAGCACAGCAGATGTTCTTGGCCACATCTTAAGCATCTGTAGATGCATCCCTAAATTACCCTGGCAGAAAGGATCTCCAGCTGAGGTAGCCCCAGTTAAACAGGTTGCCTGAAGATGGTAAATTTCTGGGAATTTGTGGTAGAAAAAAACCTTTCTAGACAAAGTTGGGCTTGTCAATATTAAAAGATACCTTTTTACAGTTGTAAGAGGTTTTGCATTCTCTGCCGAATCTCCATGTGAAAAAGAGGCAAAAAAGTAGGGGCTTTCATACCAGAAAGATGGAAAGTCAAATCTGCCTCCCACATTTATTGATTTTTGATCATGGACAAATTAGGTAACCTTTTCAACCTCAGCTTTCTTGGGTAGAATAACAAATATATTCTAAAGAGTAATTGCCAGTCTGTGGTGGATATTATTATATTTCTATACCTGTGTAGAATAAGGCACTACTTCACCTCAATCTCAATTTAGGATTCTGAATTGGGGGACAAAGGGCTCTGATTCTCATAAGGGAAAAGGATTTTGAAATGGGCCATGAATTTAGGTTTACCTACAACTTTTTCACATGCATACATCAATTTCCCTTTATATTACTTATTTATAAAAGCACTTCATGTTCACTTTAGAAAATACAGATACATACCCTGAAAGTATAAAAGCCTGTGACATACATATTATGTTTAATCGAATAATTTACACATTACTACCTATGTGACAGTATCTATAGTTCTTAGGCCCTATGTAAAAAATAATAGTTTTTAGTTTTTATTAATTTATTCTTAATTTAGACTATCTACACAGAGATAAACAGATGTAAAAAAAAAAATCTCAAGTATTTAATGACTCTTTTGTAAGGTTCCATAGAGGTAAGAAGACTGAGATGTGACTGTTTAACTTCTAATTGACCAAAAGTGAACTGCAGGATTCAATATTTTGAACAATATTTTAAATATTATTAATATTTTCAGATACAGATAATTTCAGATACAAATAATATTTTCAGAAACAGATAATTAATTTACATCTAAATGATTTATTATGCTACTCTAGAAAAAGATTTAAATATAGTTCTAAGAATAGTTGGTTGGCTTTTGGGAATCAAAAGAAATATAGATGGTCATGAGGATATAAAAAGTAGTTGATTTCTAGTGTTCCTGTAAATTTCTAATTCTCTTATGTTTGGAATTATTCTTTCTTTTGTTCTTTATTTTTGTTTTTAGGTTTTTGCTTTTTGTTTGTTTGTTTGGCATAAACTTAACTATTTCTTCTCAGTTCTCATTCCAGGATTATTTTCCTGTTTTCTCAATATCATTTTAACTAAAAAATCAAGGACAGAAAATATATATATTTCAGACATAGTAAGAAATATCCTCATTAGTGTCCCATCAAATGCATAGCATAAATTTCTCTAATTCAGAGAACCATTTTCATTGGTGTTTGATATTTTAATTTTATGCTTACAGATTCAGAAAAAGACTGTCAGAATAGATGAAATTCATTTCTAAGAAAAATGCAACATTCAAGTGTTATGAAAGGTTATATATCATGTAGTTTCTGGTATATGAAGTCATTTGAGGAACTACACATGGGATTAAAAAAATATACTCCAAATTATCAAAATAACTTTTACAGATAAAATACCAGAAGAAAAGACAATATATTCAGAATTATTTTTAGTCATCTTTGATTTATTACTGGCCAAAAAATGGCATTTCAATTATAGAGAGGTTTAAAAAGGCAAGGTTCATATATATAATTATAAAATATTAGGACTGGAAATACCCTCAGAAATTGCCTAATTTTTTTTTTTTTTGACAAAGTTCCTGAGTGTTTGGAAGCAGGCCCTTATATCATAAAAGCTTTGTTAGGTGTATTGTGGTATCTCAAACTTGTGTGGTCTCATTCCCTGAGTAGGTGCTTAATATATTTTGGCTGTATTTCCAGCAATAAGTGACTGCTCTGCCTAAGGTCATATAGAAAACCACAGCAGTACAATATCCTTGGCCATTCTGGGCCTGTGGTCTCCAGGCTAGATCTGTCCACTACAACTGGTTATATTTGGTGGATACTCCCAAAAGTTAGTCAAAGTTTGGGACACAGCTGAGGTAAGAACTCACACTGGGGATAGGCTTACAATTCTCCCACTTTTGATATTAGCCAGATATTATTGTTACAGGTGCTGTTAATTCAATTATACAAATCCACGTGTCTAAGTATGTGTCTAGAAAAAAATAGTAATAATGGAGACCTTTAGATCTAAAGTCTCTTTTGTAGCCCTGCCCTAACTATGTGATCTCAAGCAAACTTCCAGGCCTCTGCTTCTACATCAGTTGGTGTGATATAATGGGATAACTATAATGTAGAAATGTCTATAATGTAGAAAACAGAAGTTTTTATTTCTAACTCCTATTTGTTAGTTGCAAGATCTGTGGCAATTACTCCTCTGAAATTTGTTTTCTTCACTTATAAAATTGAAATTACAGTAATAACAAATACAGTAAATTTGTGCTTCACAAATCAGTTCTGTAAATCCTCCTACCACCCAGGCAAATGTAAGCATCCATGCGTGCTTTTATAACAGTACTGACACACTGGTTATAACTGTTTCTTTGCTTTTTTTCTCCCCCACTATATAGCGAACTTCTAGAAGGGAAAGATTGTTTTGTTCATCACTGTTTCCCAATGATAGTACAGCACATGGTCTGTAGCGTGAGCTCCATAAATGTGGACCAGTGAATGAATTCATAAATCCCCCTCCATTCATTCAATATTTAATAAATATTTACTTCACAACTATGGTATTCTAGATTTCCATTTTATAATATTGATTACCTGAATCAGTGGGCTAATTTTCACCAGGATTTAAGCCATACATGACTTCAAATTGGCTTACCAGATGTTAAAAGCAAGACAACAGATCCCAAATGGAGTCACAAATGCTAAGCCCAGGTCCACAGAACTAAGACTTAATTTCATTACAGTTTAGGTTCTCCCAGAAATGGAATATTCGCCCAGTCAATCAAGAATCACCTGATCAGCGAAATAAGTCAATCAGAGAAAGACATGTATCATATCATCTCACTGACATGAGGAATTCTTAATCCCAGGAAAAAAACTGAGGGTTGCTGGAGTGGGGGGGGGTGGGGGGGGGGGGGTGGCTGGGTGATAGACATTGGGGAGGGTATGTGCTATGGTGAGTGCTGTGAATTGTGTAAGACTGTTGAATCACAGACCTGTACCTCTGAAACAAATAATATATTATATGTTAAAAAAAAATAAAAGGAGGAGATAGCAGGAAGGGAAAAATGAAGGGGTGGAAATCGGAGGGGGAGACGAACCATGAGAGACTATGGACTCTGAGAAACAAATTAAGGGTTCTAGAAGGGTGGGGGGGGTGGCGGGATGGGTTAGCCTGGTGATGGGTATTGAAGAGGGCATGTACTCAATGGAGCACTGGGTGTTATATGCAAACAATGAATCATGGAACACTACATCAAAAACTAATGATGTAATGTATGGTGATTAACATAACATAAAAAAAAAAGAATCACCTGACCAGCACTAGTTAAGTAACTTGCCCGATAGACCCCTCTCATTCTGAAAAGTAACTTTGTAACAACCAACCCACTTTTTTGCATAGTCTATCTTGTTCCTGCTGTCTCCTGCCTATCTTCATTTTGTATAGCTCCTCAGAGCTTCTTTCTCTTTGCTAGATTGGATGCTGCCTGATTCAAATAAGCTTTCAATCAATAAACTCTTAAAATTTTTAATATGCCTCACTTTATCTTTTAACATAGTGCATCTTCCATATGGCTTACTTTATTAGAATAAAGAATAAGAAACATAGTAAGTATTGTTTTCTAGAAATGAGTTTTCACCTGCCATATATCTTTCTTCTACAACAAATTCACTCATTATGATTGAGTGGTAAATTGTCCCTCTATTGGTGTTCTCATTTTCAAAGGTCATTGGAATCATTTATATCCCATAACAATATATTCATGTTTTTTCTATTTATGTTTTGACCATCTTATTTAAGTCAAGACATCCATGTCAAAAAAAGAAAGGGTCTATATAATACATAATAAGTTCTAAAATATAAAACTGTTTCTTGCACAGAAATGAAGCACTTATTTAAATCAGCAATTTGAGTATACAGCCAAACACTAGCAAAAAGGGATTTAAATAAAACATATGAAAACATTAATTGATATATACCCTTGGAAAATTGTTTATACCTTTGTGGAGCTTACCTTTCCTATATTCATTGTAATTTAAATTCTTTATATGCAGGAATTAAAAACAATCTCAACACTTAATGCCTTGAAATATTAAGAATAATTATCTTCCAATGATTTTGGAATATTTTTACTTATTTTCTCAAGTGCTTTCTTTACTCCATTATTTATTTTTTCAATAAACATGTATAAATAAACTTATGTAAACTGACAAAACAACAGTTATTTCTCTTTTAGACATTTCTCTTTTAGGGTGCCTGGGTGGCTCAGTTGATTAAGTGTCTGCCTTTGGCTCAGGTCATGATCCTAGAGTCCTGGGATCAAGTCATGCAATAGGCTCCCTGCTCAGCAGGGAGTCTGCTTCTCCCTCTGCCCCTCCCCTCCTGATCATACTCTCTCTCTCTCTTTCTGTCTCTCTCAAAAATAAGTATATAAAATCTTAAAAAAAAAGAAATTTCTCTTTTAGAAATTAAAACCTTATGAGAATGGTACACTAATAAAAATTGAAGATTAGTGAAAATTGAAGAAAAATGATTATAAAATTTTTATAATTTTTAAAGAACTATTATTTAAATGGTTTATCAAATTTAAGTTTGAAATAATGTAGTCATTTATTAAAATCTTCCTTAAAATTATGTTGTTATGATCATTACCAAGGCCTTGAATTCTCTAATCCAAAGGAATTTATCACCTTTCAGGACAGATCAATGTCTGGGCAGGATTTTCCCGACTTTTGGCCAGATAACTTTATTTTGAAAGAGTGTGGGCTCTGTAATTCTGCTCACAATAATACTCCTTCTACCATCTGCAAGCCTTCATCCAGCTGATCCTAAATGTACTAAATGACTTCCTGCCCCTTAATTGCTGCCCAGTGTTCTTTCTTTTTACTATAGATAGGCCCACTTCCTTGATTAAACCACTAATTTTCTGATCCTACCATTTATTTATTGATTCACCACATTCAGCATACTCTTGAATTTCTGAAAATGTATGCCCAAGTCCACCGTTCCTCAAGATACAATATCTTTTCTGTGAAGACTTATTAGGATACACTTGACTTTCAGTGATCTTTCCTTGCTCTGAACTCCTAAAGCCCTCATTGCCAGCACTACTTTCAGGACATCACTTTACTGTGTGCACAGTGTCAGTCTCTCTCTTTCCTCCATCCCTCCTCTCCTCTCCAAGGTAGGCTGCTAAACATGGGGAATTCTGCACACTTTATACAACAATATCTTACCCACTGCATCAGCTGCTCTAGCTATTCAGGATAGATGGTCAGTAGATCTTCAGAATTTCCAGTTGATGTAATGTTATGAGGTGGAAGAAATTTTAGAGTACATCCAACCTCATGTTATAACTGAAGAAACTGAGCTTATTTGATCCATTCAAAGTCATTGAGTTATTAAGTAGCATAATTGCTAATAAAATTCCAATCTCACTTTTAAATTTATATCTACCAACTACATACTTCATATACATTATGGATGTATAACAAATATTGTTAATTAAATAATTTGTCAATCTATAGATTAAGATGCCCTATATTTTAGGGCAAAGGAAATATATCTCTCAAATTATTAAACACACATATACTTCATCTTTTCTGAAATTATATTTGTGATATAATTTATTGTATTTTTATTCTTATAAGTTCTTCCAGTATACTTGGTATACTCTCACCTCAGGGACTTTGCATTTGCTGATACTTTACTTACAATGCTCTTCTCCCACAAAATCTCCTGTAGTGGACACTCACATATTATCGTCTCATGCAGTCTTCTATGCTTTTTCCTTTGAAAAGTCCATCTCTTCCCCCAACACTTAGTATCTCTGTCCATAGCTTTATTTTTGCCCATAAAATTAATGTGACACAATATGCCATACATTTTTCAAATTTATTTGTTTGTTGCTTGTTTCTCCTACCTGGAATATAGGTTCCAGGAGGACAAAGTTTCTTTTATTGAGTTTACTATTCTGTCCCCAATGCCCAGAATATTGTAGGAGTTTAGCACATGTCTATTAAATGTCACTGTGCCAAGAGAGTTCTATTCTGTATATATCATATATTTTATACTTATAACATCTTTTTGTTTCTTTAAATAGAAAAATAAATGGCATTTCTAATTTTAGAAAAATTGCCTTCTGACTTTTAAGATTCTCTTCATTTTCATATTTGCTGGCCCACTAGTAAGAGACTACCAAATATGACAGTGAGAATAAGGGTATAGAGATTGTGAACCCATTTAATTAAAAATTGAGCCTTCTGATTTTGTCAGTCTAGGTGTGAAAGTTTGAGTTGAACTTGATTCATTAAAAAGGCATTTTCCTGAGAAATCTCTGGAAAGTCTTTTAACTGAAAACTTGAAGTTGGTAGCAGTTTGTTCTATGACTTACTGCAAAGTTAGTTTAATTTTGTTTTGTTTTTTTTTTAAGATTTTATTTATTTATTTGACAGAGAGAGACACGGCGAGAGAGGGAACACAAGCAGGGGGAATGGGAGAGGGAGAAGCAGGCTTCCCGCTGAGGAGGGAGCCCGATGCGGGGCTCGATCCCAGGACCTTGGGATCATGACCTGAGCCTAGGGCAGATGCTTAATGACTGAGCCACCCAGGCATCCTGCAAAGTTAGTTTTTAAGGAGAAAAAAATGTTCTTAGAGTGCATTTAAATTCCAAGTCCCTGTAAGCAAATTAAATCCTAAAAATAATTAATCTTTTAATCTTGAAACAAACTTTGGGAGAGAATAATTGTTTATGTTATCGGTTCCTTAACTATTTGGATAATTCCCCCCACCTTTGTGTAACATGTTATATGCTAAAATGTGTTTCAGATAATTTATAATTCTCCTAGTACTGACAAACATTTTATATTTGGGCGACTTCTAGAACAATTTCTCTCAAATTGAAGGGTGGAGAAACACATGGTTCTATACCCTCCAAATTCCTATGGTGAAACAACTCAAAAATGTCATATTTATGAGCAAGTGTGGCATTTGCGTATTTGTGGAAGAAAATGCCTCCTGGGGGACCTGGGTGGCTCAATTGGTTAAGCAACTGCCTTCGGCTCAGGTCATGGTCCCAGAGTCATGGGATCGAGCCCCACATGGGGCTCCTGGCTCAGTGGGGAGCCTGCTTCTCCCTCTGACCCTCTCTCCCCTCTCATGCTGTCTCTCTCTCTCTCAAATAAATAAATAAAATCTTTAAAAAAAAAAGAAAGAAAGAAAATGTCTCCTGCATTGCAGAAATAGTTTGGCATGAGAACTGAAGTTTTCACATTTTTTAAAGTATTTTATTTTATTTTATTTTATTTTATTTATTTTATTTTATTTATTTTATTTTATGAGGGAGAGAGAGCAAGAGAGTGAGAGAGAGAGAGAGCATGAGCAGGGAGGGACAGAGGGAGAAGGAGAGAGAATCCTAAGCAGGCCATACTTAGCACGTAGCCCAATGGAGGGCTAGATCTCATAACCCTGAGATCATGACCTCGGCCAAAATCAAGAATGGACGCTTAACTGACTGAGCCACCCAGGTGCCCTGAAGTTTTCACATGTTTTAAAAATATGATTCTTTCTCGGGGCGCCTGGGTGGCTCTCCTTTAAGCGACTGTCTTCAGCTCAGGTCATGATCCCAGGGTCCTGGGATGGAGCCCCGCATCGGGCTCCCTGCTCCGCGGGAAGCCTGCTTCTCCCTCTCCCACTCCCCCTGCTTGTGTTCCCTCTCTCGCTGTCTCTCTCTCTTTGTCAAATAAATAAATAAAATCTTCAAAAAAATTAAAAAAATATGATTCTTTCTCTACCTCTCAGCCTAAATTTACACGCACATGTAAAAATATATATATATATTTATAAACACAAACATATATATAACACACACATGTACACACAAACTCCAGTTACTGTTAATCACAGGTAAGGAAAAATAAAATGCAACAAGCATATGGGTGATTTCATAAAATTTTTTGTAATTTGTATTTCTGCAGATATTATTTTCCCATTTTTGTTGATGTTTTGTGGGCATAAAGGACATTCTAAAAGACTGTTTCCTTTCCTCATTTATTCTCAGAAGCAGCCCAGCTTATATATTTCTCAATTTGGACAATACATAGGACATTTATATGTATGTACATACATGTATATACATACATTTGTTGGTTTGAATTTGTTCATCCTTAATTCATTCAACAAATATGCATTAATATCTAATAAGAGCTAGACATTGGGGTAGGTTTCAGGAAAATAAAATAGAAAGTTACCATTCTTTTCTCAGTTTAATCCGAAAGATAAACAAGCCCAGTGATGTGGTAAGTAGTTTAAAGGTACATTCAAATGCTATTGACACAGAGAGGGGAAAAGTTTAATTTTTCTTGACTGACAAGGTCAAAGGAGGATTCTTTTGGCAGGTAGCATTTGAATTGGCCCTGAATCATGAGTAAGAAGGGAACCTAATTTATATAGGAAGCAATAGCATTCCAGAAAGAATATTCAAAGCTGTGAATGGGCTCTGACAGGCAGTAACATTAGAGGTAGTTTCAAATGTTGGGAACTCAGGGTATGTAGGGTGGAGGTGGGGATTGACCTTTAAGAGATATGATTATAAAGATTGGCAGATCATCAAAGGCCTTTATTTCATGCTAATTTGTGGAAATCTTATTTGGTAAATGATACAGTTTTATTACCATATAGAAAACAGAATAAAGCAACGTGATCAGTTTCTAAGGATAAACAAATATTATTTATCAAATCTACTATTTTTGGAGCAAAAAATACTAGATATAAACACTGACTACCTGTATTCTGATTTTTCATGAATATTGCTGAGAAATAAATGAGAAGCTCAATAGTGAACAGTGCAGAGATTTAAATTACACGTTATAGGATTATTTTGATTACAATCAGTACTAATTGAAAGTAGGTAAAAAAAAAATCTTTTTAGTAATTCTAGTTCCATCTGCCTTGTGGATCATATGTTTTAGTTATTTAAATTTTTTAACATTCGAAACATTTATAAGAATTATCTCATGCGGAATTTTATTTTATAACAAATCATTATTTTATTTTTAAAAGTATTTATTTCTTACGTCTATTTTAGTTGCAGAAACAAATAATTCAACTTGGAAAGAGTAGAAGGATATCCTGTGCCTTGATCCTGTTTTTCCATTTAAGGTTCTAGAGCTTTGAAAAGAAATCTTGCTTGTTCGGGACCTTTTTATTCAACTCTTTGAAATCCTGTTCCCCGAGGTTTTGATTATCATGAAATATATCAATTTAATGAAATTGATAAACACTTACGAACCACCCAAGGTAGAGATCTTCCAGTCTCCAAAAAGGTGGCTAACTTCATCAAATACCTTAATAAAAACTGTTCTGAAAATACTTACATATCCTTATGATAGATTTGAACTATGCAAATACAGAGATCTATTTCCAACCAACATCATTTTATCGTTGCTTAATACTTTGGCTATTATTATTTCTTCACATGTTATTGTTCTCAGGAATACCTTAGATAGGCCTAAATTTATTACTCAGGAAGTTTAATTCCCTAATCGAGGACTTTATTTTTGATACATATTTGAAATTGTTTGGTGTGCTGTGAATTTAATTTTTAGATCTTGAAAGATTTCTTCTTTTGTCCTTTGATCTCAGAAGCTGAGTAAAAATTATTGTTTCATGATAGCATTTGTGATATATAATTCACATAATTTACATACCATATAATTCACCTTTTTAAGGTGTACAATTCTGTGGTTTTTAATATATTCACAGAGATGTGCAATCATTACCACTCTCTAATTTTAAAACATTAGCATCACTTTCAATTCTCTCCTACCTCTAGCTCCTAGTAGCCACTCCTTTACTTTTTGTCCCTAAAGGCTTCCCTATTTTGTTTTTTTTAAGTAAATGGCACCATACAATATGTGGTATTTTATGCCTGGTTTCTTTCAATTACTGTTTTTTCAAGGTTCATCATGTTGTAATATCCATTCATGTATCAGTGACTCATTGCTTTTATTGTTCAATAATATTCCGTGGTATGGATAAATCACATTTTGCTTACCCATTTATCAGTTGATAGGCAGGTTGTTAAAATTTTGACCTATTATAAATAATATTGCTATATATATTTTTGCACTTCCCTTGGGCATACACCTAGGAATGGAATTTCGGGGTCATATGGTAACTGTGTTATTTTGAGGAATTGCTAAACTATTTTCAAAGGTGCTGCACCATTTTACAATCACCAGTCATATATGAGGATTTCAATTTCTGCACATCCTACCAACACTTGTTACTATCTGTGTTTTATGGCTATCCTAGTAATAGGATATAAAATATCTGTTCATTATCTTGACTGTGGGGACCTCCCCACAGTCCTGAGTGTGTGTGTATGTGTGTGTGTATTCTTAACAAAATGTACACCTTAAATATGTACAGCTTATTGTATGCTTGTCATATGTCAATTAAGCTGTTAAAAAATGAAGGAGAACTTAAGACTTCAAATCAACTAAAACTAAGAGAATGCCTTGCTGGGAGACCTGCCCTCTAAGAAATACTTAAAGGAGTCCTTCAGGTGAAAATGAAAGGACACTAATCAGTAATTCAAATAACACACAATAATGTAAAGAACACTAGTAAAGGTAATTTCAAACTTAAGTATGCCAGACAGCATAAATTCATGTTATTTGTAGGTCATTTATTCTACATAACTTTAAACACTGTGAAACTTAGAACAGAGCATTGAAGTTTCTAATCATTATTGAATTATTTATTTCTCCCTTCAGTTTTGTCCCTTTTTCTTCATGCATTTTTTTTGTCCTTTTTCTGGGTGCAATAGACATTTATACTTGTGACTTTTTCCTGATTATTTGACTCTTATCATTCACAAATGCCATCCTTTCTGCCTAACAGCACTTTTTGCCTTAAAGCCTGTTTTATGTGATATTACTATAGCTACTTCCACTCTTTTTATTTCTGTGGCTTTGGTACATCTTTTTCCATCCTTTTACATTTAATCTATTTTGTGTTTGAGTCTAAAGTGTGTCTCTTGAAGAAATTATATAGTTGAATCCTATTTTTAATTCATTCTGCTAATCTCTGTCTTTTGATTAAGGTCTTTAATCCAGTTATGTTTAATGTAATTATTTATAGAATTCAGAGTTATGCCTACAATTTTGCTGCTTGTTTTCTATCATGATAGATTCTCTATCTTCTCCATTATCTCCTTCTCTTATGTTAAATAAGATTAAATAATAATATTCCTACTGTATCACTAATTTTGTTTTTTCTTTTAGTAAAATTTTAAGCTATTTTCCAAGTGTAACCCCATGGGGATTGCAATTAACATCTTAATTTAAACCAGTTTAGTTTATTGTAATGCAATTTAATTTCAGTAGTATACAAAGCATTTGCTTCAATATAGATCATTTTTTCCTCTATCCCTTGTGCTATTAACTTCAAGCAAAATGCGTCTTCCATACATCATAACCCCATCAACACAATGAAAAATCAACCTTTTATTCAATTGCCTTTTAAACTATATAAAAGAAAATATATTAAAAGAAAATACATTTATACTGTTTTATATTTATCTTGATAGTTAACGTTACTAATGCTCTTCATTTCTTCACATGGATTTGAAATACTTTCTACTCTCTTTTCATTTCAGCTTGAAGGATTCTTATTCATATTTCTCAAATGGCAGGTCTGCTAGCAAAGAATTCTGTCAGTTTTTGCTTTTCTGAGAATGTCTTAATTTCTCCATTTTTGAAGTACGTCTTTGCTTACAATAGAATTCTTGGTTTACATTATTTTCTGTGATGCCTTTGCATATGTCATCCAACTGCCTTTTGGCCACCATGATTTCTTTCTTTTTTTTTTTAAGATTTTATTTATTTATTTATTTATTTATTTATTTATTTATTCATTTGACAAAGAGAGAGAGAGTGAGAGCCAGGAGGGAGGAGGACAGAGGCAGAAGAAGCGGACTTCCCTGCTGAGCAGGGAGCCTGATGTAGGTCTTGATCCCAGGACCCTGAGAGATCATGACACGAGCTGAAGGCAGCCGCTTAACTGACTTAGCCACCCAAGTGCTCCAGCCACCATGATTTCTGATCTGACCTCAGATGTTAATCTTATTGGGGAATAACTTCACATGATGAATCACTTCTGCCTTGTTTCTTTCAAGTTTCTCTTTGTCTTAGACTTTCAGCATTTTGACTATGATGCATATCAATGTTGACCTCTTTTGATTTAATCTATTTGGATTTTGTTGAGCTTCTTGCATGTACGGAATTCATGTTTTTCATCAATGTTAGGAAGTTTTAGCCATTATTCCTTTGAATTATTATTATTATTTTTTTCTCCTTTCATCTCTGTGCTTCTTCTTGTACTCCCATTACTCATGTTGGTGCACTTGAGGAGCTGAAGCTCTGTTCATTTTTCTTCATTTTTTTTCTTTCTATTCCTTAGGCTAGATAATCTCTATTATTCTATATTTCTATATTCAAATTTGCTTATTTTTTTACTACCAGCTCAAATATGATCTTGAGCCAAGATAGAAAATTTTTCATAAGTTACTCTTTTCAACTCAAGAACTTCTATTTGGTTTTTGTAACTTCTCTCTTTTTAATAATATTATCTATTTGGAAAGAACTTTCCCACTTTTTTAATTCTTTAGACATAGTTTTCTTGATTTCTTTGAACATAATAAAGAAATAAGAACTGTATTAAATTCTTTGTCTAGCAATTCTGATCTCTGGACTTTCTCAATGACGGTTCCAACTATTTTTTTTCCCCTGGGTATGAGACATGCTTTTCTGTTTCCTTGTGTGTTTCACAATAATTTTTGTTAAAAACTGCACTCTTAAAAGAATATAATGTAACAACTCTGTAAATTAGATTCTCCACTTCCAGATTTTTTTGTTTGTGTTATTGCTATTTGTTTGCTCAGTGACTTTCTTGGAATAATTCTGTAAAGTTTGTGTTTATATGTGGCCAACTGATATCTCTGCTGACTTAGCTTAGTAATCATTTAATGATTAGATATAGATTTCTTTTAATTCTTTGAACCAGTAAATCTACCAGCCCTTGCAGCAGAGGTTTGTGTATGTTTTGGGGCATATTTTCAGTACTTTGACAGCTTACAATCCTGCCTTAATCTTCATTTTTTCCTTGTGAAGGTTAATAGTAGATGAGAGATTAAGATATTCTGAAGTCCCTTTTGGACATACGCATCATTCTGTACTTTTGTGCAGCCTTCTAGATCTTGGGGATATGTCAGAGACTTTCAAAGTCCCCTGTGGACATTTCATTCTCCAGACCTTTAAAATTTTTTGTTAACCTCTTGTATTCCAACTGTTTCACCAACTCAGGCATCTGCCTTGTTAAACAATTGTCTCTAATTTTATTTCAACAATTACTCTGAATATAAGGGTTTTTTTATCTGTTTGTTTGTTTATTTCTGTGTGTGTGTGTGTGTGTGTGTGTGTGTGTGTGTGTGTGTGTTTTAACTGAGTAAACTCTGAATCAGGTCAAGTAAAGACAAACTCTTAAGTATAAGGCTTTTCTAGGGAGCTGCCATATATGTCAAATAATGAACATTTTTCTGGGTTGGCACTTTTTGGAGACTTCCAAACATATTGTGTTCCCTCTAGGCTGAGGGAAATACTAGTTGCTAGGCTGCTAGTATTCATGGATAAAGGGCTATTAATCTTCAAGGCTACTGTGGAGTTGGGAGAGAGTAACAGGCATAGCACAAGTTAAAATACCACCAAGCTTTGTTATTTCTGAGGTAAAGCTATTTTCCTTGCACAAACAGTCCTTGAATTATTATAAGTCTGGTTAATTTCCAGAGTTTGAAAAGTTGATGCAGACAATACTTGACAGTGTTCTTGATGCTTTTATGGAGAGTCAGATTTTTTTTGAGGTACTTATTCCATCATTCTGAAAATGTTTCTCAAATATTTTTTATACTTTAACAAAATCCTGCAATTATTATATCCTTCAGCTCAGTGTTAGATACCAATGCTGTGTTTTCTGTATGATTCCTGAAATATATATGTTGTTTCACTTTTAGGGCAATTTATTCCATACTCATGTACCATAATGACATTTGTTGTAGTAAAGTCAGACAGCCAAGACATAAATCTGTGGTATTTCCTGCATTCCATGCTGAAACTCAGGGATATCAACATTGCTTCATTAGTTTGACTGTTTCAATTCTCCAACAAGGAAGGTTGCTATAACATAACAACAATCTACATTTTCTCTTAGAATGACAAATAATTTTTTAAGTGCCCCAAAATGGAAAACACTGCCTTTTAAAGATGGCACTGTGAAAATAAAACAGCTATATTTCTATGCCAAAGTTAATAGCATGAAAGGAAAATGCACGTATGTATTTGTAAAAGGAAGAAACAGAAGAGCACACATCAAGAGTTGAGGATATCCTGTGCCCCATCAGGATTTAGGCTTGGTGCCAGAAAAGCCAATTTCATCACTTGTAGCATTTATGTACCAAATATAACACCTGGATTGTTTCTCACTGGTTTCTTTCACATTCATCTCAGAAAAACTCTCAGTATTTAACCAGAGAGACAATAACCATTTTATCAGTTGTCTCCTAATTACTTTCACCCTTAATAAATGGTACAGAAAAATGCCCTAAAGCTATGAATCTATAAGCACTAGATGCTGTAGTAATTCTGTATAATCTAATGTACTGGGCAGTGACTGCATTAAGAAATTGGAAACAGATTAGGGCACCAGTTGAGTGCTTTATATTCATGTCTGTCTGCATAATTATCAAATATTCCACTCATGAACTTCAAGGTACTTCTAGGAATGAAGAAACTGAAGCAATGCCTCATATCTTTAGAAATTTACTTGCTTTGGGAAAAATATAATATAATGGTTAAAGCAGAGGATGAAGAGAGCCTATAAAAAAGGGACTTTTGTTCCTATATCGCTATTAGCAAATCAGCATTATCTTTTATCTTATGCTGATATCTAGAAGAATATCTAGTTTGGGTATTGAGTAAATTTTGGTTTAATGTATCTGACTTTAATGTAGTAAAAATTAAACCAACATGATGCTAAAAAGACAGGAGAAAAATTAACTAAACAACAAATATTTAGCAAACACCTGTCATGTACAAGATGAAGGAATGTGGCATGATTCTGATCTTTGGGAAATTTAGAGACCAATATTGCATATGAATCAGTGCCACTGCAAGGCAGTCCTTGATTTGAGGACACTCCATTGATATAATGGTCATTTGCACAATACATTGGTCATTATTTTATCCTTCCTCCCTGAATACTCCACATGAGATACACTACCTTTCCAGTTGTTCATTGTCTACTTTAAAATAAACAAATAAATATGATATTTAAAATATCAACAAAAGTACAGAATAAAAAATAAATTATTGAATTGATTGATTTGGGACATCAGTGATAAATTTGATAAAGTAATTTCAGTAAATTCATGAAAGTAGATGATAGATTATATTAGAACATAAGCTGAGGCATATTAAAATTTTAAGAGTTTATTTGAGCAAAAATCTATTTGAATCAGGCAGCACCCAATCTAGCAGATAGAAAGGAGCTCCAAAGAGCTATACAAAATGCAAGACTTATATAGGCAGAAGAGAGAGGGAACAAGGAAGTTATGTTGGCAAAAAAAGAGGGCTGGTTGTTGCACAGGTACTTTTCTCTGGAGGATGATACGGGCCTATCAGGTAGATTACCTAGCTAGTGTTGATCAGGGGATTCCTGAGTGACTGGTTTAAGATTCCATTTTAGACCTGAAGTCTTGGTTTGGTAATACAGCTCCATTTTGGGTATCTTGTCTTATTTTTAACAACTGCAATTGGTTAAGAAGGAAGTGAATTTAAAAAGAGTATAGAAATCGGGGCGCCTGGGTGGCTCAGTTGGTTAAGCGACTGCCTTCGGCTGAGGTCAAGATCCTGGAGTCCCGGGATCGAGTCCCACGTCGGGCTCCCTGCTCGGCAGGGAGTCTGCTTCTCCCTCTGACCCTCTTCCCTCTCGTGCTCTCTATCTCTCATTCTCTCTCTCTCAAATAAATAAATAAAATCTTTAAAAAGAAAGAGTATAGAAATCATAAAAGCATGATTATTTCAGAAAGTTTGACTAAATGGAAAGATAAATAACAATTTTGATAAATGGGTTAATGAAACACAACCCAGGCAGTCTTAATTGTATAGAACATAGCAATGTGCCAAACACAAAATAAGCCCTCAAAAATGGTTAAAATGTTTGTTATTCTTGGCTATGATGATTTAACACACAAAAAATATTTTATGTTGCTTCATAATAGAGAATTAGGTCAATAGGTAGTAGTTATCTAAAAGCATACTTGACGCTATTCTAGTATAAACTTGAACGATTCAAACTATTCAAAAACACTACATGGCATTGCAGAAATAATGTTGTTTTAAGAAGGGAATGAGATGGGCCCAGGATGAGGTCATCATGACACAACATCTTAGTAAATGCACTATAATGTTAGGTGGATAATACAACATTTCTGGGCCTTTTTTTGTGATTTGTCTTTTGTGAAATTAAAAACGTTTAGAAAATCAGTTATTATAACCCATGTAAAATCTCTCAGAAAACTTACTGGCACATAATGGACAGTTGATAAATGTAGGCAATTTTTTACTTTGTAGAGAGATCCTCACTGAAAATGCCCAAGCTGAGATGAGTTGTTATAGATGTTGGAGAAGAGGTGAAGATGGATGACTTAAATGTGTGCCTCAAACTTTAATATCTTAATACCGTTTGATCAAGTGTCTAGCATCCCTAAGGTTCTCACGCTGGCAAAAAAATAGTAGGAGTTAAGATTAGAACTGAGAACAATAGAATGCATGTTCTTTTCAAGTCTTATCTATACTGTATGAAAAATATTATTCACAGCATATGCAGCTTCTTTCAACAAAAATACAGTAGCTTAATTGATGCAGGCAGTCTGGGTCCGAGGACATAGAGGGATGTCCTGCAGGACCAGCCTTCATGCAACATAGAAATTGAATGTGAGCTGAAGAAAGTGAAAGCAGTGTTTATTGACTAGCATGAATGACAGAGTATAGCAGACAGAGTGTCTGGGAGACTCAGGAAAGAAAGGGGAATGAGTCTCATAATCATTCGAGCTTTGGGGTTTGTATTGGAAAGGGATCTAAGTAAGATACTTGTTCCTTTAAGAGTTCAGGGTAGGGTCCGATCAAAGGTGAGTGTCAGGTGAATAGTAGATGTTATTCCATAAATCACTGCAGGTCAGGAGTATTGATGCCAACATCAGCTGAGGTTTGTTTGAAGCTAATGTCCTAGAACATGTTTGGGATCTGACTCTTAGATGTTATCAGGTGTTCAGAGTCTAGGACAAACCTTAGAGAATGATTCACTTTCTAGATTTCCTCTTGAAGTGGGAACATAGGTTCTTTGGCTTATTCAGAAATGGGGCCTAGAGGAAAATCAGCAGAGACGGAGCCTTTTTAAAATGGAGTCCCTTCAGCTTCCCTGTTTCATAATTATAAGCAAAAGTAAAGTCAACTTACTAGAAAGAACATTTTTGTTGAACTCAAACTGCCCCTTTCCTTTTTTCTGGACACGGGCATGTTTCTGGAATTAAATGTGGAAAAATGTCCTCAGTTGTATATTATTTTTAAAATGCATATTTCCTTTCTTGAAAAATGGGAGTCATTTGATGTTATGTAATTATTTCCAAAGCTTATTGGTTTATCTTATTATCTGAGCCATTCATTAGTTTGAAAAAAAATAGATGTATTAAATTAAGAATTTGGGACAGGAAAATATTTTTAAATGAGAAAGCTTGAAAAGTGCTTGTTTTGTTCCTGTTCTCCTCCAACTGTATATATACACACACGGCTGTTAAATTTATTGTTAAGGTTTTATTCAGTTTTTCAAACTTTGGAAGTCAGAAAACTGAATGGTTATGATAATCCTTAAGTATTTGATGATCTCTACCTACTTTTGTTACTGAGTGTAATAAGATATCTTTATCCCCAGGACGAGGTCTCATGTTAAATGGCTTTGAAGCATTATCAACTGTTTGGGAATTGTTTGAATATTACCCAAAAAGTAGATGTAGAACTTTCACCTGGTCCTGAAATATGAAGTCACATTTAACGTTCAGGAAAAGATTTAATAAATGCAAATATCTCATAGTAGTGGGCCATTCTAAAAATGCACTGCTCTTCTGTGCTCGAATCCCTCTGCAGGAGCAGCTTTTAGCTTTTGGGCTTTGATTCTTACCCTTCAACCATAGAAGCTAGAGTTTATAGCCACTGGCTATTTGTGGCACCTAGTTTCTAGTCACTAGTTAGGAAAGGATATGACTACATAAGGAGATAATATAGATCGAGAAAAGAGGAGGGCTCAGGACAAAGAATCACCAACATTTAGATGTTTGGTGAAGGAAAAGATAAAAATGAAATGGCTAAAGAAGATAGAGGCAACGGGAAGAGGTTTTCAATGAGGTTAAAGTAAGCAAGTCTGTCAAATATTCATGGAAAGTTCTAGTAGACCAGAATTGAAATATACATATTCAATTATTTTATTTAAATATTTAAATATATAATATAAAATATTTAAAATATATGTATAATTTTAAAATATAAGAAATTCAGAGTGATTTTTGTGTTGCTGGGCATTGGACACTTATTTGGAATTCGGAGTAAAGCTTGAAAGATGGTTCAGGAAGTAAAGGGACTCTGTTAAGTAACCATTTTTTTCCAGGACACTTGGCTGGAAAATCCAAAAGAAATATGACTGGAAAGCTAGCACAGAGTGTTCTTTTGTTTTGGAAGTGATCATAGAAAAGATGAGATCACATTTGGAAGCGATTATGGAGAAGACAAGATCATAAGTGTATAATCAAAGGTAAAAGATCCTTGAGGAAATAGAGAAGAAATAGTGATCACACACTAAAGAGGTAGTTACTGAGAAGTGGAGGGGAACCTCTTCCCTCTTAAAAATACAGACGAAGGAGAAGATGGGTACAAATGGCGGCTGACTTGGAGATCAGTGGCAGGGAGGTAAGGAAGAAGCCAATCCGAGGGCTTTGTTTTCTCTGTGAGTTATGAAGTGAGGACGATGTATTGAGGCTGAGAGAAGAGGGAACAGTGTGGAAGTCTGAGGAGGGTAGCAAAGTCGCCAGATAGTTGGTAAGGACTCTGAAAGGTCCGGACGTCTAGACAAACCTAGCAAGGGGGCCTAACAGTTCTGAGGATTCCCTTGTGGGTTAGCAATCATGAATTTATAGTTAAAACAATCTGTCCACTGTAATTTCTCAACCAACACTCAATTTGGGACTGTGAGATGGGGCTGTGGGGGTGGGACATAAGTTTCAGAGAGTTAGGGGTGTTTCCAAGAGAGTGACAGTGGTGATGGATCATAAATGTATGAGGAATAAGGAAGGACATACACCTGGGAACAGGCTACATGATTCAGTGTAATTGGGGCCAAAATAAATTCAAGGCCTCAATGAATTTCACTGATTTTTCACATAAAGGATTGGATGCTATGACCAATCAGAGGGATGTGAGAGTTGTTGATTTCAAAGTGGAGTCAGAATGTGACAATTTTTTAATGAAGTAGGGTAGATGAGAGAATGTCATTAAAGATGAATAGGCAAGGGGCGCCTGGGTGGCTCAGTCGGGTAAGCGTCTGCCTTTGGCCCAGGTCATGATCCCAGGGTCCTGGGATCCAGCCCAGCATCAGACTCCCTGCTCAGGGGGCAGGGGGGAGTCTTTTTCTCCCTCTCCCTCTGCCACTCCCCCTGCTTGTACTCTCTTGCTCTGTCTCTCAAATAAACAAATAAAATCTTAAAAAAAAAAAAGATGAATAGGCAAAATTGTTGGTAGTGAAGGCTTTAGAAAATCCCAGGCCCCTATGATAATGGAAGAGGATGATAAGGAAGATGTTAAGCCATATACTCTAGAAAAGAAAATTCATAACCAGAAGAACAATATGGAACTGTATTAAAAAGAGGGGAAGTTGGTGTAACTGGATAGCACATGCCTTGAAGGAGTAGTGGAGAATTTTGTAGGCTCATTTTATTTTTAAATAGAATATAATTTTCTGGAAACCATATCTGGGAGTAAACAAGGCACTGACTTCACCTCCTGATCATGAAGTATATGAGATGAATGGGTACATTTGAAACTTGAAAGGCAGATTTATTCAGTGCTAGCTCTAAAGGAGGATGGTTGATTTTAGGTGGTAATAGATGTGGGGTAGATAAATGGAGAGCTGCTCATGTAAGTGTCTCTCCCACCCTACCCCTCAGTAAGTATTCTGACCATTATATTTATCATGTGTTGAGTGCTTGTTGTACACCAGACATATTGCAGATGTTCTTTTATATCCATAGCAGTATTTAGAGAGAAGGAAAACTAAAGTTCAGAGTTCAGATAGTTTCCCCAAAGTCACTCAGCAAATAAATGTTACTGTTACAGTTCAAAATTAGGTGTATTGAACAGAATTCAATCTTAAATCACCTTAACCCCTGTAATCCTCAGTTTCCTTATCTTTAAAATTGGAATGATGCTAACCTACCTCAGAAGGTAAGCTAATCATATAAATTTCTTAGAACTCTGAGAAGCACACTAAATACTGAATACGTGCTAGCAAAAATATAAACTACTTCTATACATTTTTCTATTTGTACTTGAGTGTGTAGGCACAGGCTGAGACTCTAATTTTGCAAGTATAAAATACAATACATGCTTCAGAGGAGATTCTTTTTAAAAAAATTAAAAGGGTGTAGTATGCAAACAATGAATCATGGAACACTACATCAAAAACTAATGATGTAATGTATAGTGATTAACATAACATAATAAAAAAAATAAAAGTGTATATATTTAAAGTGTACAGTGTGATGTTTTGATACATACACTGTGAAATGATGACAGTCAAGCTAATTAACATAGCCATCACCTCACATGTTACCTTTTGTTTCCTTTGTGTGTGTGTGCGTGTGTGTGTGTGTGTGTGTGTGTGTGTGTGTGTGTGTGGTTAAGACATTTAAGATCTATTCTGTTATTTGCAGCCTTGATGAACCTCGAAGATATTATGCTAAGTGAAATAAGCCAGATACAGAAAGACAAATACTGCACGTTTTAATTTATATGTGAAATCAAAATTACTCTAACTTAAAACTCCTAAAAGCAGAGAGTGCAGTGGTGGTTGCCAGGGGCAGGGGTGGGGGGAGGGGGAGATGTTGGTCAAAGGGTACAAAGTCTCACTTATGAGGATGAATATGTTCTGGAGTTCTAATGTATAGCAATGTGACTATAGTTAATAATATACTGTATTGTATACTTAGATTCCTTATTTCTGGTAAGTAGGAAGATGGTCTTAAAACAATAGTTAAGTCTGGAGAAAGGGAACATTAACACTTTCCACTCAAATCTATTTTAAAAGTTTATTGGAAAGAACCACAGGTTAAACTGATGAATAAATAAGAGGTAATTTGATGATCCTTTTATGATGGAAGATTCTTACCCCATTAAAAAATCTGAAATTGGAGGCTTCCTCATGAATAAAAATAACTCGGCCATCTGTGCAAAGTAAGAAAAAAACTGACCGTCATTAATGACATGCTTGCATCTGCTACATTGTGGGTGTGAAGGTAGCAGGACAAGAGCAAAAGTGGGTGGGCCTGGCTGACAATGATTAAGTAAAGTGCTGGCATAATGGAGTATGATGGAGTATGACCACGGTGTGTCACTATGCCTGAATAGGCTTTCATATTACTGACGAGGACAATGTACACTTTGACATGGATGAGAGCTGACTGCTTTTGAGGAGAAAGGGAACACACCTCACATGACTCTGTTAAAGTGACTGTGGGCTAGCGAAGAAGAACATGGTAACTAGGTTTCACTGGATAAAAATAAATAATGTCAGATGGAGCAATTATTTTCTGCTGATACGGATCCTGTTGCTTGAAATTTAATTAAGGTTTCTTTGGAAGCTATACAATTGTGCTTGAACCAGGGGATCTTCTTCATATTTCTGATGCAGCTTTTATGAGCCCTCAGGTAGCAGTGAGCTGAGGTCATGTTAAGAGAGGTATGCATGTCCTGTTTAATCTTGTATGACACTTGTTATTTTATTACTGTTTCATCTACTTTGGTGTAGGCCTGTGATAGAGCAGCTTAGTTTCTTCTAACATGTTAAATACGTCCCGCCTTTGTTATACTCGACAGTCTGGATGTCATAAAGTCAAAGCTCTCTGTGTTCTAGGAAGTGGAAAAATATAACAAAATTTCTGCAATCCTCAGAAAATGGTTTAACACTTACTCAGTGGCTGAGAATTGGAACCTTAATAGGGAAGGTGGTACCCCAGAGTGAAGCAACTTTTTCTCCCCTGCTTCTACCCACCCTCTTCTGCCCACCGATGCAGAGAAGGTGAATTAGAAGGGATAGAGGGGTCAGATGGTCCTCAGAAACAGTGCTGGCCATGGCTGCTCCAGGGGAACCTTCTTAATGTGCTGAGCCATGGAGGATCAGAACCAAGACAACATTTTCTGCTCCTCCCACAAATAGGCTTTTTGCCTTTCTAATATGTGTTTTCTCTACCTATCTCATAGAAGGAAAAAACAAAAACAAAAACAAAAACAACCCTACCTAATCCCTGAGTTCTTTTGCTGTCTTTTTCTTCCTGTCAGGTTTTAGAGAAACTAGGAAGGGAAAAAGTTGCCTGCTTCATTTTTTACGATAGACTCAACCTAAAAGAGAGAAGCAAAGGTGGCAAAAAAAATCCTACTTGTGGTGAAAATCTGACCGAGAAAGAGTTGATTATATATATTCATTTAGTGGTCTAAGCACCAAAAATTACATATCAAGGTGTTGAAAATGAAAATACCATGTTACCTAAGCCACAGTTATACTAATTGATACAATATTTAAAACTAAAGCTTAGGGTACAGAGCCTGACAACTGTGTACTTAAGGGAAAAGGCTAAGAAAATTAGAAAATAGAACTGT
Source organism: Callorhinus ursinus (assembly GCF_003265705.2). NCBI lineage: Eukaryota > Metazoa > Chordata > Mammalia > Carnivora > Otariidae > Callorhinus > Callorhinus ursinus. The sequence continues at coordinate 26,633,115 of NW_027397074.1, forward strand.
CCTGGGAAGTATCAGTCATTTTGCTTATTCTACATACAGAGATCTAAAGTTCTAAAATAATGAAGTTAATCTTTTTTTCTTTTTCTTTTTTTTTTGCCTTTGAAAGCAGTCAATGAGCACTTTCTGAAGTTGATTTTTTGACACCCTCTTTTCAAAGATTTTATGCTAGAGAGTAGGGCATATGCTGTAAATGTGAGACTCCCATTTCTTAGATGATATGATACAGATATATTTGGAAATTATTGGAAATGAGAGAATAGAGGACACATTTTACCCCTTTGTAGAATAAAAATAACCTCTCTTTTACACATTATTTGTGATCATGTCTTCAAGAGCCACAGATAGGTCACATGTTTTAAAGAGGCAGGCTATAGGGGAAGAAAGTAAACAAAAATCCATCTAAAGAGAGCCACACCTGATTTGCTTCAGTTGTCAGAGTTACTCTGATACAGAATGATACTTTGTAGGAGACATTTATTACAAGTGACCTCATAGGTGTGTCTCATGTAAAAATATCTCACAAATTCTCACGAAGTGAGATGACAGAATATATGGATTGGTTATGGAAAAATATAAAATATCACAGTTTGTTATGAAGTAATTGAAATTATTCAAGAAAACATAAAGTCATTGTTATTGAGAAAGATTGATTTGGAGATGTTTAAAGGTATCTTTTAAAAATGAACATAAATCATAACAATAGGATAGTTGGTCAATGGAATCTAAAATTGTAATTTTTTTATTATTATGTTATGTTAATCACCATACATTACATCATTAGTTTTTGATGCAGTGTTCCATGATTCATTGTTTATGTATAACACCCAGTGCTCCATGCAGAATGTGCCCTCTTTAATACCCATAACCAGGTTAGTCCATCCTCCTACCCCCCCAGAATTGTAGTTTTAGGTGAAGGAAATTAGATTAAGAAAACAGGTACACAAAAGGTGTTGAAGTGTGTGTGTGTGTGTGTGTGTGTGTGTGTGTGTGTGTGCATGCCAGAAATTACAGTCTACCTATCAAAATATGAGGAGATGAGGAGTGATCAATATGGTAACAGCATTACTTGTTTTTATTATTTCCCCATCACTGCTCTTTTGTAAAAGCTGACGCCAATATCCTATTGGGTCTATTCTGTTATTAGTAAGTAAATTGTTTAAGGTGAGAAAGCATTTGAAATAGTGATTTTATTTTCTTGAATTCTAAATTAAGACATCAAACATGAAGCCCTTCACCATTGTTACCTGAATTCCTATTTTCATTGAAGTGTTGGTGATTTTTGAATTAGTATTTTTGTATTTTGGGGGTAAATACCTAGTAGTGCAATTCTGGATTGTAGGGTAGTTCTATTTTTAACTTTTTGAGGAACCTCCATACTGTTTTCCAGAGTGGCAGCTGCACCAGTTTGCATTCCCATGAAGTATTGGTGATTTTAAATGCCTACTCATTTACTGTTTTGTGCAAACAGCAGTAGTCATAAAATTACTAAGTTTAAAATTACCTGTTTACTCTATGGTAAATATGTTTTTGAAACTTTACATGCGTTTGCTCATTTTATTCTCTCAACATCCCCATGATTTAGATATTATCATTATACCCAGCTTACAGATAAAGAATGTGATGCTTAGAAATACAGTTATTTGTCTGAGGCTTCATAGCAACCCAGGTGTGAGACTTCAGAGCTTATGTTTCTAATCACCATAATAATTTTTTCTCCTGAATATAATGGACACTTAAGAATTCTTCTGTTGTGGGGGTGCCTGGGTGGCTCAGTCGGTTAAGGGTCTGACTCTTGATTTTGATCTCAGTTTTGTGAGATCGAGCCCCATGAAGGGCTCCATGCTCAGCGCAGTCCACAGTCTGCTTGAGTTTCTCTTTCCCTCTCCCTCTGCTTCTCGCTACCCCCACCCCACGTGCTCTCTCTCTCTCTCAAATAAATTAATTAATTAAAAAAAATTGTTCTGTTGCGGGGCGCCTCAGTGGCTCAGTCAGTTGAGAGTCTGACTCTTGATTTCAAGCTCAAGTCGTGATCTACGCATCGTGAGATCGAGCCCTGCCTCCAGCTTCACACTGGGTGTGGAGCCTGCTAAAGATTCTCTCTCCCTTCTCTCTCGCTGCCCCTCCTCTCTCTCTCGCTCTCCCTCCCTCCCCTTCAAAAAAAAAAAAGAAAAAGAAAAAAAAAGAATTCTTCTGTTGTTTGAACTTTCCCTCACTACAGTTGGATTATGGTTGGGAACCAAGTCCGACTCTTGATTTTATAGGAAGGATTCACATTTCAGCTGGCTTTCCTCTTGCTTTTTCAAACAACAGCAGCTGTTGTGGGCTTCAAGATAGTCTTTACTCCAAAAGGCATCTGTTTTTACAATCAAGGAAATGAAAAAGGGAGCTTTACTCGCTCAGTGTCCCCAAGCATGGCACATGGGAAGAAATCCTTATTCTTCTCTGTGAAACTATGGTAATATTTCCTCCATAAGACTAATTAATTAGCCCACTGCCCTGTGCCTTCACTTTTTCAATGGCTCTCAGAGCCATTGCAGGTAGATCCCGTGGATTTTGCTTTTGTCTGGGAGCAAATGTTCTGGCACATTTTGGTGTGTCCTTGCACTGTGTCTCTTTCCTGGCTATGTATGGCACACAAACCATTATCACAAACAGAACAAGTCATTCTTTCCATGACTACATTTTTTCTTGGCAGCCAAAGCAACACCCATCTCACATATCCTGACAGTGTGTCAGTTGCTTAAATTTACTCAGTGATCATTAGGGATTCTCTGTCATATTTTCATTCAACACTAACTACTAGGGAGGCTGATTTGGACAGTGGAGGCTTGCAGTGGTTTATGATTTATGGAAACATGTGATGTTTCTTTTTTTTAAGATTTTATTTATTTATTTGACAGAGAGAAACAGTGAGAGAGGGAATACAAGCAGTGAGAGAGGGACAAGCAGGCTTCCCAGCAAGCAGGGAGCCCCATGCTGGGCTCAATCCCAGGACCCTGAGATCATGACCCAAGCCGGAGGCAGACGCTTAACGACTGAGCCACCCAGGCACCCCACATGTGATGTTTCTTATGAGAGATGAGTTTGGCACAACTAAATCTACTAAAACACCACAGTACTATCTTGCCACCATCCTTATTATTGACCCTCATAATTCAATACAAATCAGAGGCTTGACAATAGTTTCCCCTTCCTAGGGGAAAGAGTGAATTTAGCATTTTATCATATTCTATTTAAATTTATACTCAGCAAGTCAATAATACAGATATATTAAAATATATCTATGCACCTAACTGAAATTTTCACTTATGTTCAAGATTTTGGAGCTTCCATTAAAGACTGCTATTTTACTTTACATATGATTTGCTTATAATGTCTCAGGTGTACTTAGACGAGAAAATTTTAACTGCTTAAGCCATAAGCTCAACAAAACCAGGAAAATTCTTTCTATATCTTTCTATATACATATAAAACTATATATATATATAGTATATAGTTTTATAAACACAGACCCATACATGTATGTCCTTTGTGTGTGTATATGTGTATACACACACATATATACAGATACGTAAACACATATACATTTGGTACCATATAAAATTATGTTCCTTCTCTTTGTCTTTTTCTCTCCTTATTTAGGAATGGAAGCTCAGTAATGCAGTCTTTAAGCAAGTGATCAACTTAGTTTTCACTTTTGTTATTCTGTTTTGAGGCTTTTAACAGATACTCTTAGCCAATGCAAATATACATGAATTGGAATACCTTTATAATTAAATAAGTTGCGATGCATGTAATCTATACAATAAGTCATGTTATTCAGTCTGTGGTGCCCTTTCAATTCTCTGCATGAGATTTCTGTCTAAAAGGCACTAATAGAGACATTCTGATCTTGAAAAGAAAAGTGAGGAAAATCAACATCTAAAACTCAGAAAAGTCCTGGGTAGTAAAAGGTCTTTGTTCTGCGGAACGTTCTCCCACAGAGGAACAGAATTTTCTTTTAGCTTTTACATTTGACTCCCAGGCTCTGAAATATAATAATCAAAGCTCTTTGCTACCTTATGTTGAATCTCCTGTACATGAAATCTTTTTATTTAACAAGAAATGGAATTCTTGCCCCCAAATAATTTGATGAAAGCTTCTACATTTGCCAGTTAAAAATATCTTTTTTATTATGATGTTACAAGAAACTCCTGGTAGGCCACTGGGATAATTAGAGAAGACTGGAGGATATTTAATGAGTTTTCCAGGGTGCATTTGAGAATGCATCATATGTTATCAAGTGTGCCTGATAATTTTATCTTTTTCTCTCTAGATGTCAAGGTACCCTGGTGTTGGAATGCTTAAATTAGAGATCCAAGACAATACTGAAAGCTAGAAAATTCTAACCTTTTTCAGACATTTTTGTAATGGGTGTAATAAGCCTTCATCCTCTATCAGCTGCTCTGGGCCTTATATTCTTCCTCATGGGCTGATTAATATAAATCAATCAATAGCTCAACTCAAGGAAACATATGTTTTGCCTTTTCAGAGATTGAAAATGCCATTGATTGCAGCTAAATAAAAAAGAAGAAACATAAGTAAACCTTTGGAAATTGTTCTGTATTCCTCACTCACTTTGATGGTCTGCCCTAGCTTCTGTGAGCATGGGAGCAGGAATTTCAAGCTAGATCTCTCAGGCTAGATTTCCTGTCATGTGGTTTCTTACACAATTCAAAAGAAACTAAAAAAAGTGATCCTATATAGCAAAAGCTTTGACACAAAATCTGCTGAATGAACTCTGGGTGGAGATGCTGAGCTAGCTGCAAGAGCAATAGGAAAGTTAATGGACAAGATTGGTGGTAGTCTCTGATCTACCACTAATAGGAAGAAGGGAAAGAGGAGAGGGCTTTATTTTTTAATTTTTAGAGTAAAAAAAAAATAGGACAAAAACAAAAGCAGTATAATCCAAGAAGTGGTCTGTCATAGAGACTGAACTCTAAAGAAGTTTAAATATTTGCTTAGGATTTCAGTCGGGATAATCAAACAGAATGGGAAAGGCTAACTGGAAGTGGGATGAAAAATAGACACACACTCCTGTGATTGCTTCCCTGTAGCTCATGTGATGGCCACGTGCCCCAGAGCAGCAAACCAGGTAAAGAGGCAGCATCAATGTCCACAAGTTATAGTAACATGGGAATAAAGCAGGCATTGCTCTCAGGTAGATGGCATCTATAGAGCTGGATGCTTCAGATCAAGGTTCAGCAAACTATGGTCCACAGGACAAATCTGGCACATTGTTTGTGTAAATAAGGTTTTATTGGGACACAACTCCACTCGTTCTTTTTGTGTTAACTATGGTGATATGCAGAGTACTGCCAGCTTTCTCAGTCAGCTATAAGGACAGAGTAGAGTAACAGCAGTAGAGACCTGAGGGCCCATAAAACCCCAAATATTCAGTGCCTGGTACTTACAGAAAAAATGTGCAGATGCCTGCTTTGGCAGCCATGTTAGACCTCTATTCTGATGTGCCAGGCAAGTCAGAAGTAACTGCCATGTTTTTGATAGAGGCTGCACCATTTTCCATTTTCACCAATGGTGTGTAAGAGTTCAATTTCTCCACATCCTGGCCAGTACTTGTTGTCTGTTGTTTTTTGATAATAGTCATCCTATGAATGTGAGGTGATAGCTCATTGTATTTCTTATTTGCATTTTCTTGATGATTAATGCTTAGCATTTTTTTCATGTACCTATCAGCCATTTGTATGTCTTCTTTGGAAAAATGTCTCTTCAAGTCCTTTGCTTATTTTTTAATCAAATTATTTTATTTTTTTGCTATCAATTTACAGGAGTCCCAGTTTGCCTTTTCATTCTTAGTTGCTTCCTTTATTATGCAAAACCTTCTACTTTTCCTTTTGTTGTCATAGTCAAGACATTTTTGCCAGGACTGGTGTTAAGGAGGTTTGTTTTCTCCTGTGTTTTTTTTCCTAGAAATTTTATAATTTCAGGTCTTATGTTTAAATTTTAAATCCATTTTGAGTTGATTTTGTGTATGGTGTAAGATAAGAGTTCAGTTTTATTTTTTTGCAGGTAGATATCCAGTTGTCCCAACACTTTGTTGAAGAGACTATCCTGTCTCCATTGTGCATTGTTTGCATTCTTGTTGAAGATCATTTGACTGTGGGTTTATTTCTGGCCTCTCTCCTCTATTCCATTGGCTTATGTGTCTGTTTTTATGTCAATACTATATTATTTTGATTACTAAAAACAGGGAAAATCAGGAAATGTGATGTCTCCAGCTTTGTCTTTCTTTCTGAAGATTATTTTGGCAGTTTGGGATCTTTTCTCATTCCACACAAATTTTAGGACTTTTTTTCTATTTCTATAAAAAACATCATTGGGATTTTGATAGATTGCATTGAATCTGTAGGTCAGTTTGGGTACTCTGGATATTTTAGCAATATTGAGTCTTCTAATCCATGAACATGGGATACCTTTCCATTTCTTTGTGTCTTTAATTTGTTTCATCAGTGTTTTCTAGTTCATTGTACAAGTCTCAAAGATATATTTTCACTCTCATATTCATTGCAGCATTATTCACCATAGCCGGGACATGGAAACAATTTAAATACTCATTAACAGATAACAGATAAAGAAAATGTCACACACTCACACACAGACACGCTCACACACAGACACACACATGCACACATACACACACAAGCATACATACATACAATGGAACATTATTCTGCCATCAAAAAAGAAAGAGGGGTGCCTGAGTGGCTCAGTCATTAAGCATCTGCCTTTGGCTCAGGTCATGGTCCCAGGGTCCTGGGATCGAGTCCCGCATTGGGCTCCCTGCTCAGTGGGAAGCCTGCTTCTCCCTCTCACACTCCCCCTGCTTGTGTTCCCTCTATCACTTTCTCTCTCTCTCTCTGTCAAATAAATAAATAAAATCCTTAAAAAAAAAAGAAGAAGGAAATCCTTCCATATGTGATAGCATTATGACTATATGAGGTAAATGAGGGCATTATGCTTAGTGAAATAAGCCAGTCACAGGACAAATACTGCATGATTGCACTTATATGAAGTGTCTAAAATAGTCAAACTCACAGAAGTAGAGAGTAGAATGTTGATTGAAATGTGTATTATTTTGTAGAAGAAACCAGTCTGAAAGGCTACATATTGTATGACTCCAACTATAGGACATTCTGGAAAAGGCAAAACTATTCAGTTAGTAAAAAGGTTAGTGCTTGCCAGAGGGAAGAGGGGAGGGTCAGATGAATAGATAGGCACAACATAGAGAACTTTTAGGCCAGTGAAACTATAGCCACTATCTATGATACTGTAGTGGGGGATGCAATTATAAATGGAATAAATGGCATAAATGACATAAATGTTATTATACGTTTATCTAAACCCATAGAATGTACATAACCAAGAGTGGACCGTAATGTGAATAATGGACTTTGAGTGGCAATGATATGTCAATGTAGGTTCATCAGTTATATCAAATATTCCTTTCTAGTGGGGATGTTGATAGGGGGGAGACTGAATGTGTGGAGACAAGTGCTCTAAAAATTAAAATCTATTAAAACTTTTTTTAAAATTCAGGTATAATTAACATACAGTATTATAGTAGTTTCAGGTGTACAATATAATGATTTGAGAGTTCTATACATTACTCAGTGCTCATCACAGTAATTGTACTGTTAATCCCCTTCACTTATTTCACTCATCCCCCCACCCACCTCCCCTCTGGAAACCACCGGTTTGTTTTCTATATTTAAGAGTCTGCTTTTTGTTTGTTTTTTGTTTATCTCTTTTTTCTTTGTTCGTTTTGTTTCTTAAATTACACACGAGTGAAATCATACAGTATTTGTCTTTCTCTAATCACCTTATTTCTGTTAGCATTATAACTTCTAGCTCCATTCACGTTATTGCAAATGGTAATATTCATTCCTTTTTTATGGCTGAGTAATATTCCATTGTATATATTTTTTTATCTCTTTATCTATTCATCTAGTGATGGAAACTTGGGTTCCTTCCATATCTTGGCCATTGTAAATAATACTGCAATAAACATAGGGGTATATATATATATATACATATATATATACTTTTTTACAAATTAGTGTTTTAATTTTTCTTTAAGTAAATACCCAGTAGTGGAATTAATGGATCATATGATAAAGTCTATTAAAATTTTTTTTAAAAAGAAAACAAGCTACAAAAATAAAGGATGTTGACACATGAAAATAGATTTTTTAAAATTTGGATTATAAAAAAAAGTAGAGAACCTTTTTATTGTGGAGACCATAGAGCCACAAACTTGTGGAAAATGCAGAAGTAAATACAAAGTATCAGAAGAGGCAAAATAAAATTTCATTAAGCCTCCTTCTTTAGACCAGGTTTTCTCAAACTTTACAATTGACATTGCAGTCTAATTATTTATTGTGAGAACCAAAAATATGTCTATACATTGATCAATGTCCCCTGGAGGGCAAAAATGCCCATAGTTGAACACTACTATTGTAGGCCTTGCATTTTAATAGCTTCATTGAGATATAATTTATATACTATAAAACTGACCCATTTAAAGTTTATAATTCAATGTATTATTTTTATTTACGGAGTTGTGAACCCACACCACAATCTAGTTTTAGATCATTTTCATCACCCCAAAATAACCCTTGTACCCCCACTGGCAGTCACTTCCCCATTCTCCTCAGCCTTAGATAACCTCCATTCTATTTTCTGTAGACCAGCTTTCCACAGATTTGCCTCATCTGAACCACTTTTGAGAGGGAAGTCCAATTCTAAAAGAGACAGCCATGGCCATTACTGTTGAGGCCTGTTGCATATTTGGGAAGGGTGCTCTTTGCAGAAAGAGATCATATTAAGGAGTCAAATGAGAAACAAAAGCCACAGTTTGAAATAAGTCAGAAAAAGCTTGAAATTCCATGAAAAGCCAATCCCTCTCCTCCACTTCTATGCCACCCTTACTTATCATATTCTTCTCCATCTTTCTGGGTTAAAACTTTGAGGGGGGAAAAGTGGCTACATATTTTACTTCCTTTTTTTTTTTTTTTGGTAAAGATTTTATTTATTTATTTATTTGAAAGAGAGAGAGAGAGAAACAGCATGAGAAGGGAGAGGGTGAGAGGGAGAAGCAGGCTCCCCGCTGAGCCAGGAGCCCGATGTGGGACTCGACTCAATCCCAGAACTCCGGGATCATGACCTGAGCTGAAGGCAGTCGCTTAACCAACTGAGCCACCCAGGCGCCCCATATTTTACTTCTTTATTCTCTCTTTTATCCTCTCTTCTCCTCTCAACAAACTACCAAGCCAGAAAACTTTTATTGTTCTTCTACTCTTATCATTACCCCTCTCTTCCTGTTTGAAGCTAATGGTAGGGCTTCTGTGGTACACAAAGGTTTTTTGTTTTTGTTTTTGTTTTGTGTTGTTTTGTTTCTATTTTCCAAAGAGAAAATTAGGTTGTGAGTCTTCCAGGCCTAGTTTTTGATATCTTCAAAGGAATATATTTAGAAACCTCTCATTATTTAATAACCTGGTTTGCAGGGCTGTTGTGTTGAGCTTGGTTCTACCAAGGGTCAGAAGCTAATTATTAATTGCCTTTTGCTCTTTACAACAAAAATTTATCCGCTTCTACATCCTCTCTCTTTCCCACCCCCTGCACTGCTCTAGCAGATACTTTGTATTAATTAACCTGACCTGAACTCAGCAACAGTAAAAAGTGCATGTTTCCTACTCTGTTACTACCTTTTAGAAAAGTAACTATACTCTAAGCTCTTTTGTCTCACCTGTGTCCTGCCTGAACTACTGCATCCAGAAATTTCCTATCACAGATGAAACAATTTGGTCCCCACCTATATTTTCCATCTATCCTGTAACAAGAGAAGGCCCTCAGGCAGAAAGACCTGGGTGCTTGAACTAGGAAGCCATCAGCTTATACAACATTGCTCACCACAACTGCAAGTAGCTTCCATGGTGGGTTGAGAAGATGTAGATTGGACACACAGCATTGGCTACCCCATATAATACTTCAATTAAATAATTTGTCATTTATTGCAAAATAGACAAAGCACTAGACTACCCAAAAGAGAAAAAAAATCAAAAAAAGAAACAGCAAATACTTGGAAACACATAAAACATTTTGTAGCACAATCAAGTTGGGATTTATGGCAGTTTTATACCTGCTTTTAGTAGATGCCTTGATTATGAGAACAAAATAGCCCCATTCTACATTGGGGTGCCCATCTCATCACCTTATGCCTGGATGCCTAGTCTCAATGACTGGCCAAGTCTCCAACTTCCTTGAGGACTATAGCTAGGCTTTGTCCTGTTTCTCTAGTCTTCCAGGAACTACAACATTGAACCTAAGCCCAGAACTTAATGCCCTGCTGGTAATGTGCTCACTTAGAAGTTTTACCCTTTGTTGGCTCCTATGCAATAACCAACCTTAAACAAAGTAGAAAGAGAGAGACCTACAGCGTTTCAATAGCCTTGGCTTTTAAATGTGATAGTCAGGAGATAGTCTCTTTCTCTCTTTCATCTGTCTTTAGATATATCTAGATACAACTATATACATGCATGTAGTTAAGGTGATCACTATTATTTAAATGAGATTGGCTTCTTTTTCCGTAATGTGGGAAAATAGAGCAAGTTAATTTCCATTTTATTCTTCTTACACTTTTTAGCAAAAATTATGCAGTATTAAAGCCAAAGAGATTTATTGGGCATGGGGGTGGGAGGCAGGATGGGAGGGTAAGATAAATATTTTCCAAGTAATAAAATTTCCTAGTACCACAGTCAGCCTCCCCAAACCCCTTGTGGTGCACCTCTATGTGTGTCTAGAAATATCACACCACTCCTGTGTGTGAAATGGAGAGGTGGAGACCACACTAATAAGGAGAGAGTAATTGAGGATATCTTCACTAGCTCTTGGAGCACTTGAACACGATAAAAGAGGGAATGGGAAAGATTGATGGTCAAGAGACCTAGGTTTTACTTTGCCACTAAGCTATATAAACATGAGCAATTTCTCACCACTGCAGGTATTAGTTTCCTCTTTTATGAAATGAGAGGACTTTATAAAATTTCTAAGTACTCTTCCAGTTCTCTAAGCTCTGTTCACGTCGGAAGTTCTGTCCATTTCCTCTCCTTTATTATCTTGTCACTCCTTTAGAAGGCCTAGCTCACTGGCTGGGATCCAGTTGGTATAACAGAATACCTGAAAAAAAAAAAGTGGCTTAACAAAGTAAGGCGTGTATTTCCTGCTGTAATGAAAAGATCAGTAGTAGGTAGATCAGAATTTATGTAGCTGCTTAACATATTCAGCGAAGTTGCAGGCTGATTTTTCGGCTCTTTCTTTACTTGTTACCTTTGTTTTAATAGTGAAAAGTGCTTCCTACACTTCTGTACATCAAATCTGTCTTTCAGGAAGGAAGGAGGAGGCTGGAGAAAAATGAGGCCGGATGTCTGCTCAAGAGATTGAGATTTAAGCCTCCAACTCATTGGCCAGATTTTGTTTTATGGACCTTTACACCCCTGTAGGTTGTAGGGACACAGGGAATTCACGTATTTCATTTTCTATCTCTCCGGTAAAGAAGGCAAGGTGGAAAGGGATCAAAGGGTATTGTGAGTGAACTAGCCCACAGTACCAGCCAAGGTTGGTATTTTGGAAAAGACAGCATTAATAGTAGGACATTTTTATTTGTGAGGCAGTTTAGAAAAGTTTTTATCTTTTAATCTAATCTTGTTATAATCAGAGAAAGTTCCCTAGCAGACAAACGTACACTCATCGTAGATATTTCATCATCTACAGGACGAATTCAAAGTAAAGGGTCGTTGTATGTTGCCAGTAGAAGTCTCAGGATTCACTAGGCTAAATAATATTTAAAAGGTATTTCTACAAAGATAACAGTATCTCAGCAAACTGATAAACCTAACCACTCCCAAATGTTTTTATAATTATTGGGCACATACAAATAAAATAAAGAATAAATTGCAACTCTTCCTTCATTATTATCATACTTACTCAGATCTATTTAGACATACCATATAGCACGTTATTATTATTCTTATCCTCATCATCATCATCATTACTATTAGTTAAACTTCATCTGTGAATGGTGTAGTCTTTTTAAGTTAACAAAATGCTTATTTTATACTGGTTAAGACGGTCAGCTCAAGGAGATGTTGCTATTTTGAATTTGAGATAATTTACAAATTTATAGAGTTATGTTTGTAATTTTATATTTAAGTATGATATTTTTTAGGTGGGTGGAGAAAGATCCTGTATTAATGTTAAAACTCTGATTTGTAAAACTATTGGCTGAACTTGGCTACTGACATGTAATGAAAAATATTTGAGTTTCTGTTTCTAGGACAGCTACTTCCTGTGTGTTTTATTTCTTTTGCAGACATTGAGTCCTGCACAATGAAAGGATAATTTCTGTGTCTTGCATTCATAAAGTATGTGGACATAGACACTGGTTTATTTTTCCCCAGACAAATTTTATTAGTCAATCCCCCAAATTCTGAATGGCGGAAAAAAAAAAAAAAAGCTGACTTTGGCTAATCTGAATAGCTCCTCAGTAGTGAAGAAATACTAGACAGTGAGCAGAAATGAAGGAAATAAAAAATCATTAAAAGTAACTCAGTCAATTTGCTGGCCTCTTAAAAATTATAAATATTTATAGAAACAAAAGTAACATATCCTTAAGTGTCTGTGCTTTCATTAAAAAAAATACAATAAAGACTGAAAAATGGAGATCTTTCAAACTGTGGTGTTTGCTAAAATGTGGCAAGAAGTACAATGCCATAATTTATAAAATAGCTGAAATCAATCAAGAACGTGAAATGTGAAGTTTGACATTTTTAATAAATTACACTATTTACCTCAATGCAAGTGACATAATTGAGGCAAATTAAATAGAGGAAAGGAACAACTGAGCTGTAGCTAAATTATGTTTTAGTCAGTGTTCAAAGTTTTCTTTACAATTGAATTTACATAAAAAAATAAAAAAAAAGAAAAGTAAAATGTATTCAGGATTTCTTAAGTTCTGGAATGATAGAAGTTGGATTCTTTGTATAATAAAGCCTGTCACTCATTTCAAGCTAATGAATTATTATATTCTTTCATTAATCTATATCCCCATGACAATGACAGAGGTAATGTACTTTTAAATAAATAACATTAACACTCATTAAAATAATTATGGTATGGACAAAATTATCCTGAAAAAGATTACCATAGACTGAAATCCTGAAAACATACTTTATATATATATATATTATATATATATAATATATATATAATATACTTTCTCTGATGTTAATATTTTCCTGAAATTTTATGCACGGCATTACTACTGACATTATTTTAGTCAAGTATATTAAAAGGTGGGAAAGGAAGTGAAATGCATCTGAAAATGGTCACTTTTTGTACAGTTTTCTTTTTACTTCAGTGTATAATGAAGAGATATCCTAAAGCCCACACAAAGCAAAAATAAAAGAAGACATGTTTCTTTTGTTTTAAGAATTGTGTAATGATTTTTTTTCTTAGTTTGAGAAGATACTGAAGACTCATCAAGTTTTTAGTAAATAATATAAATAATATAAGACCAAAGATAATGCAAAGATATTGGCCGAAAGCAAGCAAACATTTATATCAGGGAAAATACAAACATTAGCAAATAATGTGAAACAAGTCTCATTTCAGTTGTTCTGAAATAAAAGTTAATTAATTTTTTAAAATTAAAACAATACTTTAAAACTATATAACTGAAAATATTTTGGAAAAACATCTTAAATATTATACCTATTATTGGAGTAAATGTCATGAAATTGGCATTCACACTGATTACATTCATATAAATGGTTAATACTTTTAAAAAGACTATATGGTGTTGTTACTGTTTGATTATAACAACTCAGCATTAACAGTGTACCATAGGAAATTTTTAGAGAATTCAACAAAGAATTTGTGTTCAGTGATGTGAACCAAAGCATTCATTCATTCCTTATTCATTTATTTAATACATATTAATTAAGCATGTAGTAATGCTTAACATTACCAGCACTCCTCTAGGCACCTGGGTTTACACTCCAGTTTTCTTTATGTTCACATTCCATAGTGATTATAAAAGTGTTACTTATAGAGTGTCTGGATGGCTTAGTTGATAGAGCATGTGACTCTTGATCTTGGGGTCATGAGTTCAAGCCCCATGTATGAATTCATACTTAAAGCAGGGCCTACTTAAAGTAAAAAGTAAAAAAAATATATATATATATATATATTTATATATATAACATATATATATGTTACTTCTGAATGTTGGAAAATGCATACAAAATTAAAAACCTGATTAAATATTGTAATGCATCCTTAATATGAACTGTTATTAAACATCATTTTGAACACTTATCAAGATGGAATAAATCAGTGTAAAATATTATAAGCATATACAAAACCATATGTATATATTATAAATGCATACATGTGTATACACACTAATGTATACCACATATGCATACATATGTAAAGATTAATATGACTTCTACTCTATAAATAATATATCCTAAATAACTTACATGATATTTGAAATAAAAATTAGTATGTCTAAAGGGTATTTTTGCTTTTATAATAATTTGAAAATTTTGTACATTTTCATTGTAGGGATATATTGATATTTCACATATTCGTATAATGTGTAAGTTTTATGTTTATTCAGGAAAACATAATACTCAAAGACGTTGGTGACATAAACTTTGGTACATTTTACATGATAGGAAGACTACAAGGATAATCAGTGTTTGTCTCTAGATAGAGTGGTATTATAGGTAATTTTTCCTTCTTCCTCTCTCTCTCTGTATATATGTATACATACATTCTATACAATTCCCTTTAAAAAGACATAACTTGAAAAAATCATTTAGTTTTTATGTTTTGATTTTTTGGTGCTGGCTTTTCATTCTAAATTAAAATTTATTTTTTATTTTTTTAAGGTTTTATTTATTTATTTGACAGAGAGACAGCGAGAGAGGGAACACAAAGAAGCAGGGGCAGTGGGAGAGGGAGAAGCAGGCTTCCCACGGAGCAGGGAGCCCGATGCGGGGCTCGATCCCAGGACCCTGGGATCATGACCTGAGCTGAAGGCAGATGCTTAACCGACTGAGCCACCGAGGTGCCCCTAAATTGAAATTTAGATACAATTTGCAGTAGCTATTATGTCCCTTCTTCACAAATATTTTGTTCTATGGCTCCTTCCAGGTATGTGGTAGGTTTGCTGTTTACTTGTCTATTGAATTCAGATATGACTATGTGACTTGTTGAGGCCCATAGAGTGTAAGTGCAAGACTAACTTCAATGTACTGAGAAAAGTGCTTGTATAATAAATGTTCTGGTGTTTGTTTGCATTAAATCATTTATTTTCCCCCCATAACAATTGTATAAATCTCTCTTCAGGGCTAAAGATTTATAATCCTATATTACAAGGGTTTTGTGTTTCCAAGAAGCTGAATATATGGCACATCCCACTAATTCAGTTTGTCATTTTGCTTCCCCTCTGCCTTTCTTTCTCATCTCTGCAAAGTTCCAACATTGATCCCTGTATGTCAGGTGTCAGTCAATATAAAAAGCAATCCTGGGAGGATCTAGCTTTGAACTTACAGAAAGGCTCTGTCTCATCAGGCTTAAGTTGTCCCTGCATCAGTGACCTTACAGGCTGTGGCTCACTGTGTGTTATAAACCTCTCCTTCTGCATGTCATTCCCAGTTAGCAGAGGCATCATGTCAAGTCTACGATAGAATAATGCCTCTTGTAACTCTCCTTGGGGATAATTTATATTCTAGAATCTCCCTCAGCTTCTAACATTATTTACCTCAAAAATAATTTAAGTATAGTTCTGAAGATCTTGACATGAGGCCATTGAAAATGAAAAGAGAGAAGGCTGTATCCTTCTTGTGTTGAGTACACAAAATATCTGTATAAAGGGAGGTTTCATAATTTGGGGAGTCACAGACCCCAAGAGGCACATGAGCATTTAGACACATAACAGCTTTTAATGAAAAAAAAAAAAAAAGAACTAATGCTCCCTACCCTCAAGCACATGGGTTTTCTCCAGGATAAAACCCCTGTCCTCAAATTTCACTTTGCAGAAATTAACTATATATAAAAATGCAGCAGTCAGCCATTGACACAATTGCAAAGTTCAAAAATTTTTTGGCTGCCTCTTCCTCTCTCTTGCATTATTTGGAGTCAGTCTGCCCTTTCTGCATTTCTGCCACCACCTTTACCACCAGATCAGCCTTTTGCTTCCACTATTTCCCAGCATCTCCGGGAACTGACACATAGGTTTACCACATTTGTTTTTTTTTTTTAAAGATTTTATTTATTTATTTGAGAGAGAGAGAATGAGAGATAGAGAGCACGAGAGGGAAGAGGGTCAGAGGGAGAAGCAGACTCCCTGCCGAGCAGGGAGCCCGATGTGGGACTCGATCCTGGGACTCCAGGATCATGACCTGAGCCGAAGGCAGTCGCTTAACCAACTGATCCACCCAGGCGCCCTACCACATTTGTTTAGAATCCCACTCCTTATTAATTTTTGAGCTCATGTAACAATGAATATATTTGTCCCAGGAAACAGAATTTGTGGAAGGGGATTTTGAGGTTCTAGGTATCAGGTGGGAAAGATATTTCTGACATTAATTTGAATCTTAAATTTGAATCTTAAAGTGCTAATTAAGTAATACTAGTATCTATTAGCAATAATTATTAATAGAATAACTGATAATAGAATACCAATTAAGTAATTAAGAAATAGATTAAGAAATAAACCTTAAGAATCATTTTTTCTCTTTATGATTCCCCCATCCTTATTTCAAAAAGTTAAAATCCTAAGCCCTTTAATGCCCTTCACATTATAAAACAGAAATGGCCGCCTGTGGTCCTAATAAGTTAGACAGCCTTGTGCTACATATTTGACTTGATAGCTCATAAAAGTGTTGTAACCTTGTGAGGTCATAGGTTTCCATGTGCACACTTGAAATGTATATGGACTAGTACAACCCAGTGCAATGCCTGACATACTGATGCACTTGACATACAGTTGCTGAATGAAAGAACAAGTGAATGAATGAATGAATGAGGTGATGTTAATATATAGGCTTGTGGTAGTTCATTTGGATAGTGTCCTATGGTCACATAGTTTCAAAGATTATGCCTGTCTCTTTCTTTGAGAAAATCAGAATGAAAAACAGATAGCCTCCCTTACTCCCATCATCAGAGACTCATGGAGTGATCTTGATGTTCACAATCCAATATGGTTGCTAAGACACCTCTGATGGTCACATTCAAGTTCCAGGCAGGTAGATGGAGAGAGGGCAGAGAAGAACACACTCTCTCCTTTCTAAAGCCACACCTTGGCATTTCACTTACCAGATATGACCATACCCAGCTGCAAGGGAGGCTGATGTGGTCTGTTGTAAGCAACAATGTGTTTGAGCTAAGGTTCTCTGATGCAATTGAATACAAATTTGGAGAGAATATTCTTTGTCATAATTCTTACTCAAGTGTGGACAACTTAACCTTCTAATTATGTATAAATTTTAAAAAGTTAGCACAGAGAAATAAATACTCTTTTTCCTGAATAATTAATTACCCTTAGAAAAGATGCAATGCTATGTCAAGATGTGAATTAAGCTTGTTAATTAATTATAGTTGTATAACCAGATAGAAACAAAACATCTGAATTTAGAATGTAAAATTTTGTAGTTACAGATACAGTTTAACTTTGAATTTAAAGTATGCTAGATATGGTACTTGGAATCCAAATCCCACTTTCTTCTTCTTTTTTTTTAAGATTTTATTTATTTATTTGACAGAGAGAGGCACAGTGAGAGAGGGGACACAAGCAGGGGGAGTGGGAGAGGGAGAAGCAGGCTTCCCACTGATGGCGGGGCTCGATCCCAGGACCCTGGGATCATGACCTGAGCCGAAGGCAGACGCTTAACGACTGAGCCACCCAGGTGCCCCCCAAAATCCCACTTTCTTCTATGTGCATTCCTGTGCTACAGAGATTAGAATGCTTAAAAATAGGACTAGATTTATCAAACTGCTTTGTAGCTAAAGTTCTGGGTACCAGTTTAATTCCTCAGAGTTAAGTGTGGTTGCAATGAGTTGCAGGGAAGGAGTGAGGGAGAAATACTTTCCTGGAATGTGTCAGATAATGAAAATGCCTCCTTCACTTCTTCCACAGTGCATGTCAAATCCTCTCTCTATTCTTTACCTCCAGCATATGTGGGTTCACACACACACACACACACACACACACACACACTCACAGACATGCATACATACACGTACACACACTGACATCTTAGGAGGCTCTTGATATGGCCTCTTTAGTCCTAGATGAAAGAATGAGTTAAGTTGTCTATGAAGAAAGGCATTTAAGCAAAAAAGATAACCAGCCAGTCCTTAATCGCACAGTTGCTATTCCCCATCTTGCTCCAGGTATTTCAGAACCGATGAATGGTTTCAAAGGGAGCTCCAATCTCTAGGTTGCTTTATGATAAGATTTTTAAAAATTGGGTCCTGTTTTTGTCTTCCTCTCACTCCAACATTTTATTATTTGACTATCTGAAATAAAAATTATCTTTCTATAAGCATAATTGCATACCAAAGTAATTTTGAAAAGGCACATTTAAGTTTTAGAATAGAAAGCAGAACAAAATATTTCCACCTTCCTTTATGGTACAAAAATTAAAAAGTGTCTAAATATTACTCTCTCAGAAGTGGTTCATTAAGTGATCTCCACATTTTCAGTTCAATTCATCTACTCCGTTTTCATTTAGGAGGGGATTAGAAGCACCACCCCTCTCCTCCTACCCCCACCCTCAGCCCACACATTCCTCACCCCTCATTTGCTGAATGTGTATTATGAGCCACACACTGTGCTAGGTGCTGTAGACATGAAGAAACATAAAATAAGATTCCTGCCACGAAGGAGCTCAAATTTAAAAGGGGATGCAGATGTATAAAGTGGATTAATTTTAACACTACACCTTAAGAGTTATATTGGAGGTACTGCTAAATTGTTTGAATGCCTTAAAAGATAAAGGGTCTAACTCTTCTAGGGGAATCATAGGAGGCCAAGATGTATGCTTTTCACTTTATTAAAGTAGGAGTAATATAATGCCTACTAAATGTCATCCAGTAAGCCAGGTTTTTGACACCTTATTACTGTCCATTCTCACATTATACTTTCTCGGCAAGTGCTAGAAAGGATTAGTAGACAGGATCAAGTTAGGAAAACAGAAACCACTCCGGGTGTGAGAGAGGGAGAGGGAATGGGGGGGGGTGGAGGGAGAGGGAAAGGGAGATGGAGAGGAGGAGAAAGTTAAAAGGTGTTAGAAAGACTTTAGGAACAGAAGGGAGAAGATTAATGACCAGCATCTAAGGCAGCATTCCTGCCTCTGAGTATTTATGCTCTTGGGTGATCTTTTCTGGTCTGTGTGACCAAGAAGTTATTGCAAAACGATGATGTATCACTTTCTGGACTAGAGTAGAAAAGATATCGTGGCTTCTGCCTCTCTCTCTCTCTCTCTCCTATCACTCACTCCAGAGGGAAGCCAGCTGCCATGTTGTGCTGACACTCAAGCAGGCTTATGGAAGGGCTCTTATAATGAGGAACTGAAGTGTTCTCTCAACAGCCTGAAAGGAACTGAGATCCCTGATCGTAGTCATGTGAGGGAGGGGGTCACCATGGAAGTAGGTTCTCCAACCAAAGTGAAGACTTCAGGTTATATAGCCTCATCTTCAGCTTGAGTACAAACTCGTAAGAAACACTGAGGCAGAACCATTAAATAGCTAAACTACTTCCAGATTCCTGATCATCAGATACTATGAGATAATATTTTTTTTTGCTTGTTTTTAGCTGTGAAAAACAGTTTTGAGTACTTTGTTACTTAGCAGTAGTTACTAGTACAAAGAATCTCACAAGTGCCTAACTGCTAATTTGCTGTTGGAGCTACTGTTTCACATGACCCTGGATTCTCTAAAAGACATCTCTTCTTGAAAAAGGCTATAACCTCAGAAAAGCTACTGCCTTTGTCAGGGTAGCTACATTCTGGGATCACCCCAATCTCGCTGCTATCTTAGCAGAAGTGAGAAGCAGGAAACTTTTCTTTTATTTCTGTCTTCTTATCTCTTGCCAATACTGATAGACCTTAATGGAACCTGGCTGAGGAGCCTGGGACAGCACAGGCCTTATAGGAATGTGTACTGACTCCCAGCCCCATAAATAGAGCAGAGGATATTTAAGACGAGTGTAAACCTGAGAGAAGATAACTAAAGGAACTATGCAGAATGTATTATTGGCTATGTTTTATAGATGAGGATTCCTATGGCTCAGAGTAGCAATAGCTTGTCCAAGGTCACATAGCTACAGAATAGAAGAATCTTTGGGAAGATAGAAGAATCTTTCCAAAGCCTCTTCTATGAATGAGTTTAAGTAGTGGAAAGGCATAGAATGAAGGATTAAGTTTCTTATCTTTATTTATTATACAACTTTTTCTCAGACCACTTTTGACCTCCAGAACCATATGGGGAGGAAGTGGAACCAGAAGGCACTTTCTGTAACATGTCATCTGTGGACTGTTTTCTATTACCTTGAACTCATTTATAGGACTTTTTACTGACATAACATGTCCCTGGAAGAGGATATATTGCCCTTCAGACAAGAGCCTCCATCCAAGGAGCGGGCAATTTATTCTCCCTCCACCAGAAATGACCCGTGAAACTAGTGAAACATGAAGAAGGAATGAGAGGGGGAAAAATGATGAGGTTTTCTTTCTCTTTTCTGCCATATTAAAAAAGGCAAAATCAGGAAAAAATATATCTTGAACATTATTTTATAAAGTTAAAACAGCCTGTTTTTAATCTAGTTGGTCCAGTTGGTAAAACAGGCTCGCTACTCATCTCTGTTCAGAGAAAGGTGAATGGGGGAAGTTACTCTGTTTGTGCCCTACTGCATTTTAAGGAGAATGAACAAGACAGTGTAAAAGTCACAAGTGGAATTGTACTGGTATTTCCTCTATAATTAACCCAATACATAAGTAGCCTTTAAAGTGAAAGTAGCCCGACAAATGATGGAGGCACATAGGAGGTAATTACATGCTTTCAATAAATGCCTGAAAGCTCACAACTTCCTTTGGGAGATATAATCTCTGAAAAAGCTTGCATTGTCACTTCCATCCTATTTATTATTTTAACAAAGTGTATATCCTACAGAGGAATTTTATTTCCAAAAGATATGAATTTACATTAAACCAGTTCTCTAATTCAAAGCCTATGGAGGGGGACAATTTTAATTCCTAATGTAATTTCATTGTCTATTAAAATGCAGTATTGAATTAACTTGTTTCAAAAAATATTGCTACATTATGATTGTATGTGGTCATGTAATTCTCAAATTTCTATTGTGTATCCTCTAGGACAGGGGTCAACAAACTATAGCCTATAGGCCAAATCTGGCATGCCACTTGTTTTATAAAAAAAAAAAAAATTAGTGGAACACAGCAACACCTGATTAAAAAGTGGGCCAAAGACCTTAACAGACATCTCACCAGAGAAGATATACAGATGTCAAATGAAAAGATGCTCCATATCATATGTCATCAAAGAAATGCAGATTAAAACAACAAGGGTATACCACTACATACCTATTAAAATGGCTAAAATCCAGAACACTGACACCAAATGCTGGCAAAAAGGTGGGTCAGCTGGAACTCTCATTCTTTGCTGATGTGATGAAAAATGATACAGATGCATTGGAAGTCATTTTGACATTTTTTTATAAAACTAAACATACTCTTACCATATTAATTAGCAGTGAAGCTCTTTGGTCTTTATGCAAAGAAGTTGAAAACTTATGTCTGCATAAAAACTTGTACATGAATTTTATTGCAGTTTTATTCAAAATTGCCAAAGCTTTGAAGCAACCAAAATGTTTTTTAGTAGGTGAATGGATAAACTGTGGTATATCTGGACAATGGAATATTACTAAGCACCAAAAAAAAAATGAGATATCAAGCCATGAAAAGACATGGAAAAGCGGTACCTTGGTGGATCATTCAGTTGAGCGTCTGACTCTTAATTTTGGCTCAGGTCATGATCTCAAGGTCATGAGATTGAACCATTCGTTGGGCTCCATGCTGAGCATGGAGCCTGCTTAAAATTCTCTCTCTTTCTCCCTCTGCCCCTCCACCCCTCTCAAAACAAAACAAAACAAAACAAAAAAAACATGGAAGAACCTTAAGTGGTTATTACCAAGTGAAATGATACCATCTAAAAAGGCCACATACTGTATGTTTCAACTATATGACATTCTGTAAAGGCAAAACTATGGGGACATTAAAAGATTGGTGGCTATGAGGGTTGGTGGGGGGGTGGTGAAGAAAACTATTCTATACAATACTATAATTTTGGAAGCATGTCATTACACATTATCCAAAGCCACAGAATGTATAAAATCAAGAGTGACCCCTAAGGTAAACTATGGACTTTGGGTGATTATGTTGTATCAATGTAAATTCATCAGTTATAATAAATATACCATTCTCATAGGGAATGTTGATAATGGGAGAGGATATGCATCTGTAGAGGCATAAGATATATGGGAAATCTCTGTACCTTCCTCTCAATTTTTCTGTGAACATAAAACTTCTCTAAAAAAAATGTACAATTTTGGCATTTACAACCACTTTTTTATACTGTTTTGAGACTACCTTCTCTCTCTTTCTACCCCCGCCCTTCTATTTTAGAATAACATTTCTATCATTATGTTCTTAAATATGGCCTTAACTGAAATATGTATTTTCCGGAGGCTATGTAGTTTAACAATGTTGAGTAGTTTCTCTTCCTTTTTTCCTGCCAAGAGTGGAGCATTGTAAACAATGAAGAAACTTTGCTATCAGCTCTGGATCTGCAAATAAAAGTGTGAATCTGGGCAACTTACTTAACTTCTCTAAGCTTTAGTCTCAATGTTTTTATGTTAGTATAATAAAAACACAAAATCTTTGCTTTTTAACAGGGGCTTAAGTTTTTTTTGATCACTCTTTAACCAAGCACCTAGAAAAATGGCTGAGTCAAAATGTAAGCTCAAGAAATACAGATTGGGGCGCCTGGGTGGCTCATTTGGTTAAGAGACTGCCTTTGGCTCAGGTCATGATCCTGGAGTCCCAGGATCGAGTCCCACATCGGGCTCCCTGCTCAGCAGGAAGTCTGCTTCTACCTCTGACCCTATTGTGCTCTCTATCTCTCATTCTCTCTCTCTCAAATAAATAAATAAAAATCTTAAAAAAAAAAAAAAGAAATACAGGTTGAAGTTTGATTTTTAAATGTATGTTAAAAACTTAGCACAGTATCCAGGGGTGCCTTGGTGGCTCATTTGGTTGAGCGTCTGCCTTTGGCCCAGGTTGTGATCCCAGTGTCCTGGGATCAGGCCCCATGTTGTAGTGGGGCTCCCTGCTCAATGGGAGTCTGCTTCTCCCTCTCCCCCTGCTGCTTCCCCTGCTTGTGCATTCTCTCTCTCTTTCTGTGTCTCTATCAAAACAAAACAAAACAAAACAAAAAACAAAAAAACCTTAGCACAGTATCCAAACACATAATAAGAGTACAATATTATTAGATATTATTTGTCTTACTTTATATTTCCTATTAATTCCTCTTTTTTCTTTAGACATTATATCTTATTTTGTTAAATATATGAAAAAGTTCATTAAAAAGATGCAATATTAAAATCAAAGACACATAGACTAAATGTAGCTAGATGTATTCTTTGTACGGTATTTTCTTTTTTCCTTTCTTTTTTTTTTCAAGTACTTTATGCACTCTTTCAAGAGTTCCCCCAGTAATGCTATGCCTTTCTCTGTTTTTGTAATCTAATGATATTGAAGGTGAGATCAGCCTGGGGTAGAAGAAAAAAAATCACTTACGTGGAACCAAAAGTAGGTTGGAACCATAGTCTCTACCAACTTATTTAGCTCTTTGACTTCTGACAGGTCCCTCCCTCTCTTACCTGAGAGTTTATTTTTTTAAGATTTTATTTATTTATTTATTTGACAGAGAGAGACACAGCGAGAGAGGTAACACAAGCAGGGGGAGTGGGAGAGGGAGAAGCAGGCTTCCCGCGGAGCAGGGAGCCCGATGCGGGGCTCGATCCCAGGACCCTGGGATCATGACCTGAGCTGAAGGCAGATGCCTAACAACTGAGCCACCCAGGCACCCCTTTTTTCTCCATTGTTAATGGGGTTTAGAAGACCTTCTTAAGAACCGTTTATGAAAGCATTTGAGATGTTTAATGTGGAAGTACCAGTTCATTGAACAAAATGAAACCAACACTTGTTAGAACTTCTTATTACAATATTAATAATAAGGGGCGTCTGGGTGACTCAGTTGGTTAAGTGTCTGTCTTCGGCTCAGGTCATGATCCCAGGGTTCTGGGATCAAGTCTGGCATTGGGCTCCCTGATCAGCGGGGAGCCTGCTTCTCCCTTTCCCCTGCCTGCCTCTTGCCTTGCTTGTGTTCTCTCTCTCTCTGTCAAATAAATAAAAATCTAAAAAATAAAAAAATATTAATAACTATTTTAACTATTGTATCTTGAACAATTGCTCCAATTTTCATTCGTGATGATTAAAATATTACCAGAAGTATCATATATATATATATTTTTTAAAGACTGATATGGAAAAATGATATAGGATAAAAAGAAAACCTGCTTTTATCCTGACTACACTCTAACAAATGGGTAGAATCTAGCCAACTATCTTCTGAAACTGTCTTCTGTGTCTTAGCAATCACTAGTTCAGATTTTCTTAGCCAGGTAGCTTTCAGCCAATGATATGCTTGTAAAAGTTTGAAAACTGACTCTCTGGAAAACAAACAAGCAAGCAACAACAACAAAATATAACAACGTTTGATTGGTAGGGTGTGCTATTTCCTTGGGGTAAGTAGTTGACATCATTGACTGTGACTGTGAAGCTGGAAAGAGAGGTACACAACCAGATTTTGCTTCATACAGGCCCCTGCACCCTGCTTTTAGTTCTAATATTCTATGATTCCAGTCAAGCTGCCTAACTGTTCTTTCATCTTTGTTGCTGCCTTTTCCCATTAAAGGTCCTGTAATATTGTTGGTGAAATATAATTAAAAACAAAGTTTTCGAACAACCCAGAAAACCTCTCCACACAAAAAAATATGTATTATAGTTGAATAAGCATTAAACCGCAACATGATGCTCATCACATGCCATTTGTTAAAGACATTGCAAGACAGAAGGAAACTCATTTTTTTGTATAGCCAAGCCAAGACAGCCCATTACAAATATGTTCTCAGGATAAACAATAACTAGTCCTCAAGGAAGAGGATTTGACAGGACACAGTTTATCCTAAATTCACTTAGCAATGGAGTGAACATCTGTGCTATATGAAAATTGGCTTTATCCAAAGGAAGAATAAACGTCTCAAATCTTTATGACAGGAGATAGTTTTGCGACTTGGAGCAAGGGGCCCATTGAAATTAAGTCCCTACCTTCCCTCAGTAACTGGGAGAGAGGGGTGTTATCTCCCCTGATTCTTATACTTCAAACAGGTGGCTCCCAGGTCTTGGAGAAAGCCATTCCTGGTTTAAATCAGACAAGAGAGGGTTAGTTACCCTTTGAATGTTTTCCATACATTTCAAAGAGACACAAAAAGGAGTTAAAATTACACATTTTCTAAAGTAAATGCTATAGGAAACGAGAGGAGGTGAAATCTTTCCTTGAGAAATATTGAGCGAGAATTAAGCCTCCAGTATTTTTGTTTTACCGTTACAATCTCACAGTGATGATGTATCTTAAATATGCTTAGATACACAAGTAACTTTATCTTTAATAGAAGTATGAGGTTATAAAAAGTAAAATTACATTTTGAAAACTACCTGCTACAGGTTAGATTTTCAGGAAACAGACTCTGAGATTTGCATGCAAGGATTTTATTGGAGAATGCTCTTGGGAACAACATCTGTGAAAAGTGAGGGAAGCGGAATTGAACAGAGGGAAAAAGTACATAGCTGTGCAGTTGCCACACAGGTTGTGACCAATCCCATAGGGAACTCTGGAACTGGGGTGGCCTTCAAAGGTATTCCGAATGAGGCAAAGGGGTTGGGCTTTTGCATATACCCTCTCCCCACCCCCATGGATCAATCAGTTGAGGCAGGTTGTGTCCAGGGAGAGGACATACCCTTGGGCAAGGCAGCTTCCTTAGGCTGAGGGCAATTTTGGAGTGGGACTCAGCTCTGAGATACAGAGGGAATGAGGGTCTCTGTCCCGCATGGGGAACTGGACGGTGTATCACAGGGTCCACTCTATTGCCTTATACATCTTTTAACACATAGTAATTCACTTACTTATTCATCTATCTAATAAACACCAGAAATTTCATTTTGGAAGAATCAAGAGAAAATAAACTCTAAAAAATTAAAGTGATTTTCAAAATACAGTAGGAAATAAGGGGTAAAAAACGGGTATAACGTAATTAACCTATTCAAATCTCATTTGTTAACAAAGGAGAATTTTTTTTTTTTTAAGTTCACACTTTTCTTTAACTTCATCATCAAATGTTAGTTCAGGAATTTTGGACTACATGTTACCCCTATTCCATCCTATTTTGGGTTTGTGTCCTTTGGCATTTAGCATTAGTGGGCTTAAGATTTGGAATTTTTTTTCCTAGCAAACTGTTCATTCTTAATTGCTTTCTTGCACATGCTTATTTGCATTTGGAACTTTTAATCAGTGATGCAGTAATGACTATAAAATGACAACAACATCAGTGATGAGGATGAGGCTGATGGTGATAGATGTGGAGGGTTTACTATGTGCCAAATATTGGACTAAGCAGTTTATATGCCTTATCTCATGACAATCATATAAAGTACTTATCATAATCCCCATTTTGTAGATAAGGTGAGACCAAGAAAGATTAAATTAATACTATAAAGCTGGTAAGTAGCAGAGCAGAACTTGAATGAAGATGGGTTGACTCACATCTGCGGACTCTGCTCTCTCAGGCAACTTGTGAATTACCACTTCACCTCCTAACCCACTCACCACGCCGTACTTCAACATTCCCCATGCCTTACCCTCTTCCTACACCACTGTATTGTTAATTCTCTGGCTTGGAGGATATAGCATGCAATAAAGTTAGCTGAAGGTTTGGAATCACAAATCTATGTTTGAAACCTAGCTCTGCAATGTTGTAGCCGGTGGAAGTAAGCAAGTTATTTCACTTTTCTGAGCTTCAGTATCTTCCTCTGGGGGAAAAAAATGGTGACAGTAAACTCTACCTTATAGGAAGTGGCTGTAAACTTTCTAGTACCTAATGGGCACTCAATAAATAAATGATAGGTGTTGCTATCAATAAAGATATTGATAGTTATTTTGCATATATTTTGTAGCAGCATTGTCATCACCAAAGACTAAAGTAGTGAGGAAATGTACTCACATGGAAGTAATTTCCAGAATGAAGATGAGCAGAATATTGGCATTAGAATACTTGAAAGAGGTGACCCAGCTATGGAGTTCAGAATCTACACAGCTGAGCTATTAAAAAACTCCAAAAAGATTAAAAAAATTTTAATGGCAAAAGAATAATAGAATTCTACCAATGGAAATCGTTATAACCAAACAAAGAACCTGAGCCCAAAAAGTAGAGTGCTTCTTTGAATTTGGTGTTTGGAAAGCAATTTAAACAAGTATGAAGTTTTTTTTGAATGTATCTGTAAGATATAATCATAAATATAAAATGATTTTTAAATCCTCAGGCATCAGTTATTCATAATATCAAACAGAAAACAAACTAAATGATTAATAACTGTTAAAATAAATGATGTTATAGCACTTTAGAAAAAAGTATGTAGTTATTAAATATTTAAGAAGTATATCTGTAGAATGCATATATTATTAACTTTTAATAGTAGGATGTGATATTATTTATAAGTATATATAAAGACATAGAGGAGACACATGTATTTCTCCCCCAAATATATATGGAAGGAAATAAATGAAAATATTATCAGTGATTCTCTTCTCATAGTAGAACCATGGACAATTTTTTCTTTCTGCTTGTGTGTGTGTGTGTGTGTGTGTGTGAAGTTCCAAATTTCCATAAAGAGCAAGCACTTTATAAAAAAAAATGATCTTTATGTAGAAAGAATCTCCCCTACATTGATGTGCACTTGCCTCCTATGCTCCTAGTTTTCCTGATAAGATCAGCTGTTTACCACTGTGGTACAAAAGGATGCAAATATTTACTTCCTAAACAGTAGGAAGGCCTTTCAAGACACTAGCAGTTGCAGGCACTCTTACAGATAGCTGATTAAGATTTGTGCACCCATAAAAAGTGTAGAGATTAAAGGAGAGGTCTGAAAATGTATTCATAATTAGAGAAGGGACCAGGGTTGTGTTTGGGACATGATTTACTGGTAATCAGCAAAGAACAAACTGATTATTAGCTGTTCAATTCTTGTTGGTCTTAGGGGATTCCACTCAGTGGCCTAATTAAACTGAGCTTGAAGTCTTCACATCTCCATTCAGTGGCAATTTCATTATAATATTCAGTTCTTTGCATGAGATTTGCCTTCCCTCTCTTTAATCATATGTTTTGCATTTGTGTAACACCTTCCTTGATTACTTTCTCTACAGGATTAGCTCTTGATAACTGCATGGTTTATGAAAGCAAATGTCATATATAAGACAATCGGGATATTAAGGTTTATTGTCTTGGAATTTTTCAAAAGGGAAAACAAACAAAAGAACTGCACTTGTTTTAATTAAAATGACTTTCTTTCCATTTTGAACTGTTTATTTGTTTAACTGAATATTTTGTAGAGATAAGATTTCAGAAAGAAAGTATCTAAGGATTCCAGAGAAATAGAAAAATATTTTATTTTTTCAAGTCAAACTAAGGAAATTTTTATTAGTTGTGTTATTCCCGGCATGTAGGTGATCCTCTAGGGTAGCAGTAAGCCTTTCTGGCTCTAGGGTACCGCATAGATTAGAAATGCTCTCAGTGCTTTGAAATATGCAGCAGAGGGGCTCTAAATGTGTGTCTTTGTAGCTCAAAACAAAGTAGTGATTTAGCAATTACCCAATTAATTTGATCAGTGTTGATGGCTAAACTGGAACTGATTTGAATAATGCAGCCTTTCACATGAATTTTTGGTAACAAAGCATTTGGGTTGGCTGTGTAATTCATTGATAACCTAACTCAGTTACCAAATCTCAATTTCATAGTGTCCAACAGAAACAAAGTTGGGCTGACTCTAACATGGGGAAAGAGAACAATTTCAAGATAGTAAGGCTTATAATAAGATAAACATGCCTGTTATAAACAAAATAATCCCATAATATTTTTCTGTGCCAGATCCTTTGATTAAAGTGATAAATTTATACTGACATCAGAATTTCACTTTCAAAAAGTAATATATCTTAATAATACTCTCTATAAGCTGATAAGTAGGCCATGACAGACAAAAATCAGAAGCACTTTCAAAACTACTTTCATTTTTAAAAATTCCAGTATATATGTAGAATTGCACCATTAACAATAACTGATATTTATTCAATGCCTACTGTATGAAAGCACATGTTAAAACAGTTTCATTTGACTAAATTAGAAGTTTATCCATGGATAGTTTGTTAATAAATTAATTCTCATTTACCTGGAATAAACTATTGTGAAAATTTGAAGGCAGATAGCTAAAACTTATATAAAAGACCGTATTTCAATATAACCCATTTGCACAAAAGTGATGATGATGTTAAGTGCATGTTTGAGGATTCAGAAGTGACTTCAATCTGCAGAATATGTGCTATTACTGTAGAAAAATATGAAAACAATTTGTTATAAGAGAGGTTTTTTTCAGATTCTGGATCAGTTAGAGTTTACAATAATTAGTATAGCCATAGGGGAAAACTATTTAATAAATTCTAAATTAAAACAAATCTTAAGTAATATAATGTATACATGAACAAAACTACCATTTTCATGAAGACAGGGACTTTCCCAGTCTTGATCATGTCTGTATTTCTAGTACCTGGTGGCGCGGTTGCAAATAGGAGGCACTGGGTGCAGTGATTGTTGAATGAATGAATCATTGAGTTGATACCATGGAGGATAGAAGCAGAAATTCTGAAACATATACAAACAACTTTGAAATTTTTTCTCTCTACTTTATTTTCTCTTACTTTCTTAAAGATTTTATTTATTTATTTGAGAGAGAGAGAAAGAGATTGTGAACGGAGGGAGGAACAGAGAGAGAGAGGGACAAGCAGACTCCGCACTGAGCATGGAGCCTGAACTGGGGCTGATCCTACAACCCTGAGATCATGACCTGAGCTGAAATCAAGAGTCAGGTGCTTAACCAACTCAGACACCCAAGGGCCCCTCTCTCTGCTTTAAATCAAACATTGGTTCTTTGCTGGAGGAATAACCTTATCAAGTCCTGCTTGTGTCCAGTCTCTTAGGAATATTTTTATTTCCTGGGCCACTTCTCTAAGTGGCCCTTTATAGGCATCAGCTTTCGTCTTTGAAGCCAGCACCAATTTTTCCACCAGAGAGTAAGGATTCAAAAAAGCATAACTAAAGTTAAAAAAAAAAGTGATCTATATTTTAAAGATGCTGTCACTTACCAGCCGTTTGTATGTAGATAATTTACTTAATTAGTTTCTCTGAGTTATAGGAAAACCATTAAGGTAATATTAGGTAACTTCTGAGTGCTAAATAATTAAATTTTGCTACATAAGTAGCTATCATCATCATCATCATCTTCATGATCCTAGTCATCATTGTCATTATAATTGCTGTTATTGTTGTTTTCCCTAGATCTGAAATGCCTTGTTCCCATTTCCCATTGTTTTATTAAATTTTAGGTTTTCCAAAGACACATTCACCAACTACCCTCCCCAGACACATACACAAATCTTCTCAGGAATTTTTTTTTTTTTTAGTAATTTCTTTCTATTTCCAATTGTGTAACATGATAACAGTTCCAATAATTTTAGTTGTAGTTACACATTTCCTTGAACAATATTTTAGTTATGTCCCTAATGTAATGGCAATAGGGAATGTTTTATCTATGTTGATAAATTATAAATTTTTATAAGTACCCACTAAGTATTTAATTCATCTAAATTTCTTCCAATTATCTAACTTTTCAATGGATGATTTTTGAAACTTGTCAAATACTGAATTGTTAAATAATTGAACCTTTTGAAATGCTATTATAGCTGAAAATTGCTGTGGTAATGTGTATCCTAATAAATACATGCATAAGGAATGCCCAGTGCAACTTCTAGATGTGTTTAGAATTGAGATGACACATTTTGAGAGCATGTACCAAATACAACTTGGAATAAAAATGCAGCTTAGTAACAACCTGAAATGCATATTTGGTACATTTTTTAGTTTAATTCTGATTAACTCAAAATAGAGGTTACTCCAGGATTACTCCATGTTTGATTTATTGACCACAATCTACTTTGAAATATTATACCACTTCACATATAATGTTAGAACTTTACAGTATTCTACTTGTGTTTAGCTCCACTCCCTCATTCTTTATGCCAGCATTTCACCTGTTCTTATATGATATATTGTGATGATTCATTGTTTATGCATTGCTATTACCTATGGTTTAAATAGTAATTTCCTTTTCTCTTTTAATTTTGATTAACCTGTCTTGAGGTTGTGTATCATTTTTTACTTAGTGTCCAGTCTTCTTTTAAGTATATCTTAATAACTTTTAAAAAAATTGGATATTGTATTTTTCAGTTCTATAATTCCTGATTCTTTTAGTTTCCATTTCACACCTTGTACATCTCATCTCTTTACTTCTATATCTATCTTTCCCCATAAATTATTTAACATATTTATATTTTTTTCAAATTCTTATTTGCTAATTCCAAAAACTGAATCATCTGGAGGTGTCTTTCTATTGACTGTTTTTCTTATTGTTTATGGGTCACAGATACCTGCTAATTTCATAGTTTATATATATTTTATCATGTTTCTGAAATTGTACATAAAATAACAGTAGAGATCTAAGTAAAATTTCATTTTGTTTTATTTTCCAGGGAGTAATTAGGGTAAGGAGTTTATCATTCAGATTTGTCCTTGAGTGAAGTTGACCAAAGCTTACATTAGATTGAAATTACCTGTGATTTGTCCAACCTAGAATCCCCACATCCCTACCATTTGACTTTGTCTTTTTGATCTGGAAATAAGTTGGACACACTGTTTCAGATTATTTTGGTTCACCTATGGATTCAATTCTGTCAGGGCTCCCAAACTCAAGTATTACAATGATATTCAAGGGCATGTAATTTCTCTCTGCTTTCTAGTCCTTTCCCCATTGCCATTTTATTCCCCAGCATAATTAGGATAATGGTAGAGGAAGACTTGTTGGTCTGAGAAATATATTGTAGTAGTATTTGGGGTTCTTTCTCTTTCCAACATATTTCATCAGCTCATACTGTTACCAGAAGGTCAACTGATTTCTTCTTGTCCCTGGGAATTCTCTCTCTCTCTCTCTCTCTCTCTCTGTCTCTCTCTATGGCGGGATTGTCCCTTCATCCATCTGTACCCAGACTGTGAAATGGACCCAGGTTTGAAAACTGCCATAAGCACTCAGCTCACTTTTAAAGCACTAATTTCTCAATGGAATTAACTGTGCATCCTCTTTTTTCTTTGTTTTTGGTTGTCTCATAGAATATATGGTTTTCATTGTATCTAGTATTTTTAGGAGTGAAGGGATTTCATGCCCTTCTACATACTGATCAAAGCAGAGATCTAATGGAACTTAATTTTAATATAATTTAAAATAAGAAGGTAACCTTTGAATTTTACAGAGGAGGAAGGGCCATACTTTGACTGTAAAAGCAAAAGGCCAAGTTCTTATGCTCCTTGAACTCTGACAGCAGGGCTTAGGACACATGACAGAGGTTTAAGCCAATTTATTTGCTCCTTGACACTTTGAATCTGGAGACAGTCCGAGGTAGAGAAGCAGAAATAATTTTGCTATTTGTGGCAACATCCAGTGTCTAGTGCCAGTGATCTCAAATAGAGTCTGTAATTTGACACCCATAAGAAATCTACTTTAGTTTCTCTAAATCCTACCCATTTCCCCAGCCTAGTTTTCCCACCTGCGTTATATATCACCAATGTTTTTCTATTTTATTTAGGCTGAGATTTTTCTCTTTTGTATGTATGCCTATTTGTTTTTATTTGAGTGACCTAAAATGCCTTTTCTACTTAAATAAAAACTAGTTATTGTTTAAAATTAAGTAAATTTGGACGTTTAAATTTCACTGCAAGAGCTGGCGTAGAATCAGCGCTCTGCAAACCTTATTTCTCTTCCTTGCTTCCCAGATCTCAATGCATTTGACTTCTTTTGTATCTACGGCCAAACTGGCTACAGTGTTGAGTACTATAACTCTCTCATATATGCTTGTTAAATGAAAAGATAAATGGATTACTGTGGATAATATACTTAACTCATCTCACCTTTAGCTAATAGATTTTGTCCTGCCCCTTGATTTCGAATGACATCATACAGGTAAAATCTAGAACTGTTAAGAGTACAAAATGATAAAAACGTTGATAATATCTTTCTTGATAGTGTCTGGTTGGTCTGCAAATTATGTAATCATATCCAAATGACATTAGTTGATTTATTTCATTTGTTTTTAACCATTTGAAATAACTTGAAATGGATTTGTGAATCAGGGAACATTTCTTGGTTACTCATTTAAGTAAAGAAAACAAAGTTCCATGAGTAAGAATTCTGTAGATATGTTTAAATTTATTGCTTTTATAAAACCAGTTAAATTATTCATAATTTAAATTTTCTTTTTTTAGTTTAAAGATTTTATTTATTTATTTAAGAGTGAGTGAGCAGGAGGAGGGGCAGAGGGAGAGGGAGAAGTAGACTCCTTGCTGAGCAGGGAGCCCATTGCAGACTTGATCCCAGAACCTGGGATCATGACCTGAACCGAAGGCAGGTGCTTAACCAACTGAGCCATCCAGGCACCCCATAGTTTAAATTTGTGCCAGAAGGCAGTATTTAAAAACATATGACTTAGAGCTCTAACCTTCATTGTGAAGAGAAAATCCACTCTCATATCATCCAGACTTTCAAATAATTTGTAGACTAGTAACTAATATGATTACTTCAAATTCAGTAGTCTAATCTACTGTAACATCCCACATCATATGGAGTACTGTCTCACTTAGTTTTCTAAGAACATTGGTGTCTGTAGGTTCTCCTGCATTAAAAAACAAAACAAAACAAACCCCTACATTTGAAAGGTGCTTCTATTATGTATAAGTAAAATAGAAATTAAAGCTATTTTTCAGCCAGATATGACAATAAAAAAATATACCCAGCTTTGCTTTATAGTTTCTCTAGGTCCTAAATTTGCCTCTGTTTGAATAGCTTTAGTTACTGTTCATGGACCAAAAAATAAAAATGCAGAATATGTACAGCTATTGGTTTTGATAGAAGAGTAGTAGTCCTTCATCACAATGGTCCCTGGGAAACCATTTAAACAGCTTTATTGATTTTTCCCTGGTTGGTGCATTTAGTTCAAACAGCTCCCAAGGAGCACCTGTGTACTTGAACTAGGATTCTTTTTTTTTTTTTAATTTAAGTATATTTGACACACAAGGTTACATTAATTTCAGGTGTACAACATAGTAATTCAACAAGTCTATACCTTATGCTATGCTCACTGCAGGTGCAGCTACCACCTGTCACCATGCAAGGTTATTACAGTATCATTGACTCTTCCCCTGTGCTGTATCTTTCTTCCCCATGACTTATTCATTCCATAGCTGGAAGCCTGTGCCTCCATTGCCCTGCACCCATTTTTTTCCCATTCCCACACTCAACTTTCCTCTGGCAATCGTCGGCTTTTTCTTCGTATTTATAGGTCTGTTTCTTCTTATTTATTTATTTATTTTTTTAGATTCCACATATAAGTGAAATCATTTGGCATTTGTCTTTCTCTGACTTATTTCACTTAGCATAATACCCTTTAGGACCATCCATGTTGTTGCAAATGGCAAGATTTCATTCTTTTTTTTTTTTTAAGTTTTAATCCCTCAGTGCTCACTGCAACAAGTGCACTACTTAATCCACATCACCTATTTCACCCAGATTTCATTCTTTTTATGGCTGTGTAATATTCTATAATATCAATACCACATCTTCATGCATTCATCTCAATGGACACTTTGGTTGCTTCATTATTGTAAACAATGCTGCAGTAAACATAGGAGTGCATGTACCTTCTAGAATTAGTTTTTTCTTTTTTGGGGGTAAATACCCAATAGTGGAATGAGCTGGGATTCTTGAACACTAGTGAAGAAACCACCAACACATAAGTTGCTTTCTTTATTTTTTTCCTGTCTGATTATTTAGGTCCAAACTCATATTGACATTGCAATATAGAGTAAAAGTACAAGAAATTTGAAGAAAAAATTTAATAGACCTTATTTTTTACAACAGTTTAGGTGCACAGCAAAATTGAGTGGAAAGGACATTTCTTACAATAGATGAACATACACTGACACACCATTACCACCCAAAGTCCATAGTTTACATTAGGATTTACTTTTTTTATAATTATTTTTTTAATTTAATTTTATTACGTTATGTTAATCACCATACATTACATCATTAGTATTTAATGTAGTGTTCCATGATTCATTGTTTGCATATAACGTGCCCTCTTTAATACCCATCGCCAGGCTACCCATCCCCCACCCCTCTCCTCTCTAGAACCCTCAGTTTGTTTCTCAGATGGTTCGTCTCCCCCTCCGATTTCCCTCCTTCATTTTTCCCTTCCTACTATCTTCTTTTTTTTTAACATATAATATATTATTTGTTTCAGGGGTACAGGTCTGTGATTCATCAGTCTTACACAATTCACAGCGCTCACCGTAGCACATACCCTCCCCAATGTCTATCACCCAGCCACCCCATCCCTCCCACTCCCACCACTCCAGCAACCCTCAGTTTGTTTCCTGAGATTAAGAATTCCTCATATCAGTGAGGTCATATGACACATGTCTTTCTCTGATTGACTTATTTCGCTTAGCATAATAACCTCCGTTAGGATTTACTTTTGGTGTTGTGTATTTTATGGGTTGATAATGGCATGTATCTACCATTATAACATTATGCAGAATAATTAATTTCACAGTCTTAAAAGTCCTCTGTGCTCTATTTATCATTCCTTCCCACCTAATCCCTAGGAACTACTGATCTTTTCACTGTATCTATAGTTTTGTCTTTTCCAGAATGTCATATAGTTGGAATCATACAATGACTTCTTTCACTTAGTAATATGCATTTGAGGTTTCTCCATTCTTTGTCATGGCTTGATAGCTCATTTCTTTTCGATACTGATTAATATTCCATTGTCTGGATGTACCATAGTTTCTTTAACCATTCACCTCCTAAAGAACATTTGGTTTCTTCCAAGTTTTGGCAAGTATAAATAAAACTACTATAAACATCCATGTGCAGTTTTATGTGAGCATAAATTTTCAAGTCCTTTAGGTAAATATTAAGGAGTGTGATTGCTGGATCCTATGGGAAGGGTTTGTTTAGTTTTATAAGAAGCTGATGAACTTTTTTTTTTTCAAGTGGCTGTACAATTTTGCATTCCCACCAACAGCAAATGAGTTTCTGTTGCTCAGCAACAGAAATCTTTGCCAGCATTTGGTGGTGGTGCTGTTGTTCCAAATTTTGGCCATTCTAATAGGTGTGTGGTGGTATCTCATTATTGTTATAATTTGCATTTCCCTGGTGACATATAATGCGGAACATCTTTTCCTATGCTTAATTGCCATCTGTACATCCTCTTTGTTGAGGTATCTGTTAAGGTCTTTGGACCACTTTTTAGTCAGATTGTTTTCTTTTTGTTGAACTTTAAGTATTCTTTGTATATTTTTGTAATAGTCCTTTATCATATATGTCTTTTACAAATATATTCTTTCACTCTGTTGTTTATATCTTTTTGTTATCTTGAAATTTGAAACAATTTTTTTAGAGAGAGAGACAGAAAGAGAGATAAGGGTGGGGGAGGAACAGAGGGAGAGGGAGAGAGAATCTTAAGCAGGCTCCGTGCCTAGCACAGAGCCAGGTGCGGGGCTTGATCCCATGATGCTGAGATCATGACCAGAGCTGAAATGAAGAGTTAGATGCATAACCAACTGAGCTACCCAGGTACCTGGAAATTTGAAAAAAAAATTTAATTTAGTTTTATTATGGAAAATATCAAACACATACAAAAGTAGAGAGTATTGGACATCCATATGCAACTACTATCAATTCATGTTTCACCTGTATGCTTTCACATTCTGCCCTCTTGCCCACTCTACTGGATATTTTGAAAATTGGATTTAACATTATTCATCTGTAAAGATTTCAGTACTCATCTCTAAACCAGAACCCTAATTTTAGAAACCATAATCATAATACCTGATAATCAACCATTCTTCTCAGATCCATCAGAGAATGAGGTCACAAGACAATTTGTTGCCCCCAAAACTGGTGTATACAGAGAATCAGAGGTTATCAGAAACAGAAGTTGCAGCTGGAACCTGGTAGGAACAATCAAAAGGAAATTGACTAATTCCTAGAGACTAAGTATGGACCAACTTGAGAGAAAAAAAAACCTCCTGGAGGTCTAGTTTTAGGAGAACCCCACACTTGTGTAAGGTTTTACCTTCAGGAGGCCCACCAGGCTATCCCGGTAAGGATGAGAAGAAACTCCCTTTGTGCATCTGACAGAGGGAGGGGGAAATAATAATTTTGACATCCAAAGTTTTATATCTCATTCCCTTTGTGCATCTGACAGAGGGAGGGGGAAATAATAATTTTGGCATCCAAAGTATTATATTCTCATTAACAAAATACTTCCTCAAGTGAATTTATGTTACCAGATCCTAGCCAATATAGGATTTTTTCAAAACCTACCCAATGTGGAAAATAAAAATACCTCGATTAAGCCTCTCTAGGCTTCCTGTCTCATCTAAGGGAAGAAAAACATCTGGCAAGAGTTGTGGATGCCACATACTAGGCCCATAGGCCCACAGAAAGACTGAGACCTATTTATAGAAATATAGAATGTTTCCCTTCCCCCCACATCTCACCTCGATATCATCGAGATCCCTGTATAACAATAGGGGAATACATCTGAAAAGAACTTCAAGGCTCATGCTTTATTTAAGAAAGAGTCTCTATAGAAGTACAAAGATAATAATGATAAAAATAAGGACACTAGAGAAAATTTTATACTCTGATACCTACAGTTTCAGCAAAGAGTAAACATAGCCCCATTTCTAGCCAGATAAACATAAAACCTCACACTAAAGATTCAATTATCTGTTTCTTTTACTCAATACTTCATGTCCAACATTCAGTTACAAAAAAAAAAAAAGGCATACTAAAAGGCAGAAAAATAGTTGGAAGAGAAACAGCAGTCTTTAGAGTCAGACAAATATGGCAGAGATATTAGAATTATCAGACTAGAAATTTGTAACAACTATGATTAATACACTAAGCTCTAATTACAAAAAGGGGGGAAACAGCATGGAAGAACAGATGGGTAATGTAAGCAGAGATAGAAATTCCAAGAAAGAATCAAGAAAAATTTTGAGAAATCAAATTAGATGTAACAGGAAAAAATAAATAAAAGAATGACTTTGAGAGACTCATAAGTAGACTGGACATGGCTGAGGAAAGAATTAGTGAGCTTAAAGTCATGTCAGGAGAAACTGCCAAAACTAAAAGCAACACAATTCAGTCCACATCACAGGCTACCAAGAAAAAAGAGAAGTTACAAATTAGTATATCAGAAATGAAATAGGGGTTATCACAACTGTTCCCACGATAATAAGAGGGTTATAAAAGAATGTAGGAATAACTCTATGACTTTGAATTTGATAACTTAAATGAAATGGACCAATTCCTTGAAAGACACGAATTACCAAAACTTATAGGAGGAGAAATAGATAATTGGAATAGGCTTATATCTGTTAAAGAAATTTATTTTTTTTAAAGATTTTATTTATTTATTTGACAGAGAGAGAGAGACAGTGAGAGAGGGAACAGAAGTAGGGGGAGTGTGAGAGGGAGAAGCAGACTTCCTGCGGAGCAGGGAGCCCGATGCAGGGCTCGATCCCAGAATCCTGGGATCATGACCTGAGCCAAAGGTAGACGCTTAACTACTGAGCCACCCAGGCACCCCTGTTAAAGAAATTTAATCACTTAATAATATCCTTCTAAAACAGAAAGAACTAGGGCCCGACAGTTTCACTGGTGAATTTACAAAACATTAAGGAAGATAGAAACCAACTCTCTACAATCACTTTCAGAAAAATAAAAGCAGAGGGAACATTTCCTAACATATTCTTTGAGGCCAGAGTTGCCCTAATACCAAAACAAATTACAAGAAATCAATATTACAGGGGCACCTGGGTGGCTCAGTCATTAAGCGTCTGCCTTCAGCTCAGGTCATGATCCCAGGGTCCTAGGATCGAGCCCCACATCAGGCTCCCTGCTCAGCGGGAAGCCTGCTTCTCCCTCTCCCACTTCCCCTGCTTGTGCTCCTGCTCTCACTATTTCTCTCTTTGTCAAATAAATAAATAAAATCTTAAAAAAAAATCAATATTACAGACTGATACCTCTCATGAACATAGATGTAAAAGTCCTAAAAAAAAGATTATCACATCAAAACCAACAAATATATCAAAAGAATCATACCCTACAACCAAGTGTTATTTATTCTGGGTTTTATAGGGATGGTTAAACATTCAAAGAATAAGAAGGAGATAAGTAAAACTGATTGGACAGGAAGGATGAAAATGGAGGATAAAGATACTTCAATGGAAAATTGTTAAACATGCCAAATGGTAGATTTTGTTGATTTGGCCAGTATTTGGATGGGGAGGGGGGGCTTCAAGAAGAGAATTTTGGAGCATATATCTTTAACCACATTTGAGAATGTAAAGTGAATGCACATTAACCTAAAATAATATCCTGAAAGGGCTTTGAAAATAAAAGTAAGCAAAACAATTTCAAATGCAGTAGAAAAAGGCCCAAGGACGTTGATCAGAGTATATTGTAAAATAAAGAATTCCAAATAGCTAGGAAATCTAAATAGGAAGGACAATTGGGCCAGGAAATTTGGATATCATCAGTATTCCAGAGGTAGATGCTAATATTTTTATATTCCTGGTACATATTTTATAGGAGAAATAAACTCATTTAAAAAGACTGGTGATAGAAAATTGTATACATCTTTCAGTTATACCCTTTTTCTTTTCTTCTCTTTTATACATACCTATTAATAATACCAAATGCCTGAATTATTGGAGACATTTTACAGCAAGAAAATTGAACTTTTCACTGGGAAGATTTTCATATATGGTTAAGAAATCCTAATCCAGTGACTGGATCATTTGCAATGACACAACACATTTCAACTAGTCACACTACATTAAGGTTATAATAGCAACAATGAGGCTTCAGGATAAAAGAGAAAATCCAGTAATGGTCAATAAAATATTAACCCTGTTTGAGAAAATGTCTTCTTTTAATCAAGACACAATTTTTTTAGGCTGAAATATTAACTTGATTATGAAATAATAAACAAAAATTTCCCTAATCTTATTTATACACTTATATTTTAAAATATAGCAATATAAATATTTTTAAACAGCATGGGCATATATTAAAAGTTGAATAACAGTTTTCTATGTAGGAATTCCATTAGCAGCCATGGTTCCGTCCACTAATTTTAAATGATAAATAACCGTGATGCACACAAGGACTAAACTGCTGAGTGGCAAGGTCAGTGTCATCATCATGGCCTTCAGCTCTTTAAGACATTACGCTACTTGTTGTTCTCTATTATGGTGACCTGTAAAATACCAAGTTTAAATACTCCTCTCATTCCACCACTGTACAAGTCATAGGAAACTAGAAAGAACTTAATTTTTAAAAATATTTACCTTTCACCCAGGATATGCTAGAAAAAGGAGCTTTGAGGAGTTCAAATGTCAATGTCACTGAGGTTTCTGAACCTACTACTACAATTCACATATAAGTAAATAGCCTAAAAGGTACAGCTTTTATTTTTACTTGTTTACTTAAGTTTAATCTGCTATTTAAATTATTTATAAACAATCTGTTTATTACTATGTATTTTGTTCTGTTGATTCCCAGGAAATATGCCTTATCATTTGCTCTTTGTAGAGAAATTAGAAGTTATAGTAAAAATATTAAAAAGGACTTTAAAATCATCCATGGTTTCTTCAATCAGAGATGATGACCTTAGTTACCATACTGTTGTTTTTTTTTTTTTAAGATTTTTATTTATTTATTTGAGAGAGGGAGAGAGAGCACGGAGGAGCGGTGAGGGAGGGAGAGGGACATGGAGACTCTGCGCTGAGTACAGAGCCCCACTCAGGGCTGAATATCAGGACCCTGAGATCATAACCTGAGCCAAAACCAAGAGTCAGACACTTAACCACCCAGGCACCCCTACCATAATTCTTTAGTTTCCCTTACTCAAACAGTTTCTCAATTTTTCCATAACTTTCATGATTTTAAAAATATAGATCAGTTATTTTGCAGTGGGTTCTTTAATTTAGGTGTATCTAATATGTCCTCATGATCGGATTCAGTTTGTACATATTTGGGACAAATACTAAGAGGTGACCTCATATCTTTTTAAATGCAACCTGTCAGGTAGTATATTGTTTCACTTTGTCCCGTTACTGATGATGTTCACTTTGATTGTTTGATAAAGGTGGTACCTGTAAGACTTCTCCAGGGTAAAGTTACTCTTATTCCTCTTATAATTAATAATTACTCTGTTGGGAAGTAGACTGAAAATATCTGAGTATCTTACTTTTCATTGAACTTTTCATTTTTTATCTCTTTATATTTGAATGGATTCATGGTTTCCTATTTTGTCAGTGGATTAAGATCTGTTACTGTCGTTATTAATTTTGATCCTTAAAATGTTGCAGGGGTGCCTAGGTGGCTCAGTTGGTTAAAGAGTCCAACTCTTGGTTTCGGCTCAGGTCATTATCTCAGGGTCGTGGGATCAAGCCCCACATCAGGCTCCATGCTCAGTGCAGAGTCTCCTTGTCCCTCTCCCTCTACTCCTCCCCCTGCTCTCTGTCTCTCTCAAATAAATAAGTAAATCAAATCTTTAAAAGAAAATGTTTTGGTCATAGGGAAGGCCTTTAACTGGTCATAGTGTCTTTTTAGTGTATGTGCATTATTTGAGACTCCTTTGCTTTCTGGCACAAGATGGCCAGGCTCTTCTTGTGGTTTTCTTGCCCCAGCCCTTAAACCAGCATTTCTCTGGGGATTCCTGGTTTCTTTTAGTGGAGAATGATATGTAGAAGCCACACTGTGCAGTAGGGGTGCTCACTGCTCTTAGGGTTTTGTTACTGTCCGGCCCTCTCAGTGGACAGAGCACACACATAACCAGTTGTCAGGTTGTCTGCCACACTGATGCTGTCCTCACCTTGCTCAATCTCTGACACCTCTTACTCTATGCTGTTTCCTTCTTTGTCTTCCCCTCAGGCTCTGACAACCTGAGCTGGGATGCCTTCCTCCATGCATTTCCTCCTTACTCTACTTGGGCTCTTATACACCACCCTGGAATACCCCTTCACGTGTACCCTCTCCACAACTCCCCTGGCCTTTGACATACCATGTTGGGCCACCCCTGTCCTCACCTTAATCTGGCTTTTAGATCCCATGCCAGAGCCACCTCTCCACAGGGGCCCTGACATCATATACTAGAAAATAAAGGGTCTCCTGCAGACACTGAAGGCAACCTCCCCTTAAAGCCTGCTCTAATACCTGGAAAAAAAAAAAGGATAAATCTCTGCTCTGTGCCTTTTCCTCTAGCTTTGGGGATGTTTGAGGATTCTTCTTACAGTGTAAACTACAGAACTGTTAAAAACTTACTATACCATAAAAAGATAGGTAAGAATCTGGCCAATGAGATCTACTGAACCAAATTTACTGTCAACATTGTTTATTGAATAAGGAACATCCAGTATTGATGATACGCAACTACATTTGGGGATGAGAACTAGTCATATACATTTGAAGAGGCTATGTGACTAGTAGTAAAGGCTAATGGGACTCTACAGTTTACTGGCTTCCTTAAGCTGAGGTTGTCTGCATATATACAGCTTCATTTCTTGTGACCAAAGCAAATTCTGAGTATGAAATCACTTGGACATGAGAAGCTGAGCCTAGGTATCACACACCCCTACCATGCTGTTGCTGTGCATACTGTGATGTAGCCTGTCCTTTATCCTTTCTTAAAGCTAACTAAACTTGGTGCTTTTTAAAGCCTATTACATTTTATAAATTTAGTTATTAAAACACATCTACCTCCAGCAGAGCAGAGTGGAAGTTGCAGTACTCTTGGCCCCTGAAAGAATATATGATCAGACCAGTCTCTGTTTCAAATGAAGGCAAAAGATCTCTGGGCTCCTATATTCTGAAAGAAGAAAAGAGGATTGTGCTTTTGTGGGTTGGCCAATATCTGCAAGAATCTTGATCCAACCTCCTGAGGCCTTTGAAAAGCGTTGGTTGTGGGAACAAAAGAGTCAGTCTTGGGACTCTGCCCAACTTCTGCACAGCGGTGGGGAATTGGACCCATGAGTCAGCAACAAAGAAGAGACAAATATTTTATGTCAGGATAAAGGATGGGATTTGGACTAATTATTTATATACTCTCCTCAGTAGGTTATGGAATTAGGACCCCTCCTTTGAATTAACTATATCTCTAAGTTTTGA
Organism: Callorhinus ursinus; assembly: GCF_003265705.2. Taxonomy (NCBI): domain Eukaryota; kingdom Metazoa; phylum Chordata; class Mammalia; order Carnivora; family Otariidae; genus Callorhinus; species Callorhinus ursinus. The sequence goes on from NW_027397074.1 coordinate 26,677,064, forward strand.
ATAAAATGGAAGGACAGGGCTTACAAAGTAGACGCTGGACAAGATAAGAATGAGTATTTAAATAAATATAAGTATTTTCCATTTAATGTCCATAATCCATAACTGCAAAAATAGATATCTACAGAAAAATACTAACTAGACTATTTTTTAATTATAATATTTTAATTTTGAGATAATTGCTGATTCCCATAGAGTTGCAAAAGGTAATCAAGAGAGATCCCGTATATCCTTTACTCAAGTTTCTCCAGTGGTAACTTCTTGTAAAAACATAGTACTCTATCCTTACCAGGATATTGTCATTGATCCTGGCAAGATATAGAATATCTCTATCACCATCAACAGCCCTCATATTGCCATTTTATAACCACACCTACTTTGCTCCCCACCCTACCCCCTCCTTAACCACAGCAGCCACTAATCTGATCTCCATTTCTATAATTTTGTCTTTTCTTTTTTTTTTTTTTTAAGACTTTATTTGTTCATTTGACACAGACAGAGAGAGACGGTGAGAGAGGAAACACAAGCAGGGGGAGTGGGAAGGGAGAAGCAGACTACCCGCTGAGCAGGGAGCCTGATGCCCGGGCTCGATCCCAGGACCCTGAGATCATGGCCTGAGCCGAAGGCAGACGCTTAACGACTGAGCCATCCAGGCGCCCCTAATTTTGTCTTTTCAAGAATATTATGTAAACGGTTTCATACAGTTTTTTTAATTAATAGACTTTATTTTTAGAAATATTCTAAAATTACTGAAGAATTAAGCAGGTAATACAGAGAGCTTCAATATATACCACCCTTCAACAGTTTCCCCTATTATTAACACCTTATATTAATAAAGTACGTTTGCTATAATTAGTGAATCAATAGTGAGGCATTGTTATTAAAGTCCACATATTATTCAGATTTCCTTAGTTTTAATCTAAAGTTTTCTGTCCTGGGATCCCACTGAGGATACCACATTGCATTTAGTTGTTATACCTTCTTAGGCTCCTCTTAGTTGTGACATTTTCTCAGATTTTACTTTGTTTTTGATGACCTTGGCAACTTTGAGGAGTACTTGTCGGGTATCTTGTAGAATGCCTCTATATTGAATTTTTTTCAGATGTTTTTCTCATTATTTAGACTGAAGAAGAAAACAGAGGTAAAGTGCTATCTTCATCACATTCTATCAAGGGTACATTTTAACAACATGATTTATGACTTGATGTTGACTTGGCTGAAGTAGTATGTCAGGTTTCTCCCTATAAAGTTACTCTTTCTTTTTTTCCCTTTTCCAACCTCTACTCTTGAGAATGAAGTCACTGTGCACAATCCACACTTAAGGAGTGGGGAGGGGAGTAATGCTCCCTTTTCTTTAGAGTGGAATATCTACATAATTTAATTGGAATTCTTCTGCATGGGAAACCTGTCTCTCTTCCCTATTTATTAATTTACTCAACCATTCATTTGTATAAGTATGGACTTTTGGATATTTATTTTAAATTTAGGTTACAAACCAATACTAAGTTACTTACTTGGTTGCTCAATTTTTTCCAGCTTTGCCATTGGGAACTTATTTAGTCAGCTGAAATCAGCCTTTTCTCCAAGGAGCCCTGGTTCCTTTTATTAAGGAATGACGCTAGAGACCAAAGATTTGGGACCAATTGTGCTTGTTGCTATTGGAGTATCATTGCTTTCAGATTCTCTCAACTGACAAAGCATGGCAATATGTGTGTATACTAATACGTGTATGTGCATATATCTATTAATATTTCTATATGCAACCTTCTGTATCTTAAATGTGTAGTCTTACTGATTTCTTCAACTCTCACCCATTACCACATGGATCATTCTTTTTCTCTTTGCTAATATATAAATGCCCAGTCCAAGAGTAAGAAACCTGCCTCCCACCTTTCACCATGCATTTACATAATTGTTCAATTGCAATTATGCAATATACATGTGTAAGAGCATATATTTTATAGTATAAGCACTACAGGTTCTATCAGTTTGACAAATGCACAATAGCATGTATCCACTATTACAATATCAAACAGAATAGTTTCACTACTCTAAAAGTTCCCCATGCTTCACCTGTTCATTGCTCTCTTATTCCCTAAATCCCTGGCAACCACTGATCTTTTTTGTATCTCAGTAGTTTTGCCTAACCCAGAAAGTCATGGAATTGGAATCGTATAATATATAACCTTTCCAGTCTGGCTTCCTTTACTTAGTGATATACATTTAAAGTTCCTCCACATCTTTTTGAGTTTAATATCTCATTTCTTTTTATCATGGAATAATGTGCCATTATAGGGATGTATATACCTGTGTATCCATTTACCTATTGAAGGACATCTTAGTTGCTTCCAGGTTTTATGATTATGAATAAAATGACCATAAGAATTCTGGTGCAAGGGGTGTCTGGGTGGCTCAGTCAGTTAAGTGTCAGACTCTTGATTTTGGCTCAAGTCATAATCTCAGGATTGTGAGCTCGAGACTTCCGTCAGTCTCTGTGCCAAGCATGGAGCCAACCTAAGATTCCTTCTCTCCCTCTGCCCCTACTCATGCGTTCTCTCTCTTAAAAAAAGAATTCATGTGCAAAATTTTGTATAGATATATTTTTTACTCAACTGGTTCGAAACCCATTACCAATCGAAACGTGATGGCTGCACTGTCTAGTAATATTTTGCTTGGCTATCTAAGAAACTACCAAACTGTCTTCCAGTGTGGCTCTCCCATTTTACATTCCCACCAACAATAAATGAAAGTTCCTGTTGCTCTGCAACCTCACATACGTTTCATTTTGTTCATTTTTTTATTTTAGACATTGTAATAGGAACGCAGTGGTATCTTGTTGGGTTTCACAATTTCTTAATGACAGATGATGTTGAGTACCTCTTTATATGCTTATTTGTTATCTGTATGTCTTGATGATGGGAGATCTATTCATATCTTTTGCCCAGTTTTTAAATTGTCTGTTTTGTTACTGCTGAGATTTAAGAGCTCTGTGTGTATGTTGAATACAAGTCTCTTAGCAGATATGTCCTTTGCAAGTATTTTCTCTCAGTCTGTGACTTGCCTTTTCATTCTTTCAGTGTCTTTTGCAGGGAGAAGTTTTTAATTTAATATAGTCCAACTTATCAATTTTTCTTTCCTGTATTGGTGTTGTATCTAAAAACTCATTATAAAACCCAAAGTTACCTAGATTTTTCTCCTATCATTTCTTCTGAAAGTTTTATCATTTTCATTTTATATTTAGGTCTATGATCCATTTGAATTAATTTTATGAAATGTATAAATTCTGTATCTAGATTTATTTTTTTCTTTGCATGTGGACATCCAGTTGTAACAACAGTATTTGTTAAAAAGACTCTCCTTTCTCAACTGAATTGCCTTTGCTCCTTTGGCAAAGATCAGCTAAATACTTTGGTGTGGATCTATTTATGGGCATTTCATTCTTTTGCATTGACCTATGTGTCTATTCTTTCCCCAATACTAATGCTGTTTTGATCACTGTAGCTTTATAGTAAGTATTGAAGCTGAGTAATGTCAGTTCTCTAACTTTGTTCTTCAGCATTGCATTGGTCATTCTTGGGTTTTTGCCTTTCTATAAAACTTTAGAATCAGTTTGTTGATATCCATGAAATATTTTTCTGGGATTTTGATTAAAATCACATTGAATCTAAAGGCCAATTTGGGAAGAACTTATATCTTAACAATATTGAGTCTCCAAAACCATGAACATGAAATATTTCTCCATTTATTTAGATATTCTTTGATTTCTTGCATCAGAGTTTATAGTTTTCCACATATAGATCCTGTGCATATTTTGTTAGATTTATACTTAAATATTTTATTTTGATGTTGATATAAATGGTATTATATTTTTAATTTCAAATTCCAATTGTTCATTGCTGATATAAAGGAGAGTATTTGACTTTTGTGTATTAACCTTGTATTCTGTTGAGATAATTACTTTTTAGTTCCAGGAACTTTGTTATTGTTGTTGTTTATTCTTTGGAATTTTCTACATTGGCAGTTATGTTAACGGCGAACTAGGACAGTGTGATTTCTTTCTACATAATATGCGTCCCTTTTATTTACTTTCCTTGTATTATTATAAAGCTGTGGCTTCCAATAAAATATTAAATAAGAGTGATGACTGGGGAGATCCTTTCCTTGTTCTGGATTGTAGAGAAAAAGCATGCAATTTCTCATCATTAAGGACTTGGTCATGGTATATAATCCTTTTCATGTTTTGTTGAATTCAGTTTGGTGGTTTTGGTTGAGAATTATTACATCAATATATGTAATGGACATTGGTTTGCAGTTTTCTAGTAATATCCTAGTTTGATTTAATATCAAGATAACACTGACCTCATTGAATGATTTGGAAACTATTTCCTTCTCTTCTATTTTGTGTAAGAGTTTTGAAGGATTGGTGTTAATTCTTCCTTAAATGTTTGATTAATTTACCAGTGAAGCAATCTACTCCTGGGCTTATGCTTGTGGAAAAAAATTGATGTCTATTTCAGTCTCTTTATTTCTTACATATCTATTCTGATTTTCTGCTTGTTCCTTTTTTCAGCCTAGTTGAGGTATAATTGACAAATTATACACACACACACACACACACACACACACACACACACACACACACTAAAGTAGTAAGATATTTAAAGGGCAAGGTGATGATGTGATGTACATATACACTACAAAAGGATTCCCCTCTCAAGTAATTAACACATCCATCACCTCACATATTTGCGTATGTGAAAACATTTAATAAGATGAGTAAGGTCTGAGGATCTAATGTATAATTGGTGGCTATAGTTTTAATTCTTCTTGAGTCAATTTTGGTACTTTACATTTTTCTAGAAATTTGTCCCTTTCATCTAAGCTGTCTGATTTGGTGACATACAGTTGCTCAAAGTATTCCTTATAATCCCTTTAATTTCTTGTGACAGCAGTATCAATGTCTTCTCTTTTATTCCTGATTTTAGTAAATCAATTATTCTGTCTTTATCTTGGTCAGTCTAGCTAAAGGTTGTCAATTTTGATGGTCTTTTCAAAGAACCAACTTTTGATTTGTTCAAATTGTATCTTATATATGTTTTCTACCTATATTATTTTAATTTTGCTCTAGTCTTTATTATTTCTTTACTTCTGCTTGCTTTGGATTAATTTGCCCTTTTATTCTAGTTTGTTAAGGTGAAAGATTAGGAATTGATTTGAGATCAATAATCTTTTTTTTATTTTTAAAATTTATTTATTTATTCTTTTTGAGAGAGAGAAAGAGAACGGAGAGAGGGGGAGCAGAGGGAAAAGGAGAGAGAGAGAATCTTAAGCAGGCACAGAGCCTGACACACGGCTCAATCTCATGACCCTGAGATCATGACCTGAGCTGAAATAAAGAGTTACATGCTTAACTGACTGAGCCACCCAGGTGCCTTAAGATCATCTTTTAACACAGGCTTTTATAAGCATAATTTTCCTTCTAAGCAATGCTAGAGCTGAATCTCATAAATTTTGTTATATTATACTTTCCTTTTCACTTATCTCGATGTATTTTCTTATTTGCTTTGTGATTTCCTCTCTGACCATTGATTATTTAGGAGTTATTTTCTAAATTCTAAATATGTGAATTTCCTAAATTTCCTTCTGTTACTGATTTCTAATTTCATACCTTTTATGAGTTGAACACTTTTAAAAATATTGAGATTTCATATGGTATGCCCTGGAGAATGTTTTGTGTGTACTCGAGAAGAATGTGTATTCTGTGGTTATTGGGTGAATTATTCTATAGATACCCTTTAGGCCTTGTCAACTTATTGTGTTATTCAATCTTATATTTCCTTGTTGATTTTCTCCATAGTTGTTCTTTCACTTGGGACATGGGACATTGTAATCTGCAATTATTATTGTTGAATATAGATCCCTTTAATTCTGTCAATTTTTTCGTGTATTTTGAGGTTCTGTAGTTAGTTATACAGAAGAATAAATGACTTACAAACAACATACATTTATGCTGTCTGGCATATTTAAGTTTGAAATTACCTTTACCAGCATTCTTTATAATTTTTGTATGTATTTGAGTTATTGTCTAGTGTCCTTTGATTTAAGGATGAAAGACTCCCTAACTATGTCTTGTAGGGCAGATCTGCTAGCCAAGAATTCTCTCTCAGTTTTTGTTAATTTGAATATCTTAATTTCTTTTCCATTTTTAAGTGGCTTTATTGATAAAATTCACATAGGTAAGTATATATCTTGATACGTTTTGATTTATGTGAATATCCATGAAACCTTCTCCACAGTCAAGATAAAAAACATATACATCACCCCCAAAGTTTCCTTATGCCTCTCAGTGATCCTTGCTTCCTACATCTCCCCTTTCCCAGCATTTCTGTCACCATACATTGATTTTAATTTCCTAGAATTTTATATAAATGGATTAACACAGTACATACTCTTTTTGGTCTGACTTCTTTCAGCACATATTTTGAAATTCATCCATGTTATAGCATATATCAATAGTGCATTCATCTTGCTGTTGAGTAGTATTCCATTACAAGGATATATCAGTTTGTTTGTTTACTTGTTGATGGACATTTGTATTGTTTCCAACTTTTAGCTATTATAAATAAAACGGGTAGAAACTTTCATGTGTCAGTCTTTGTATGGGATTATGCTTCTTTTTTCTCTAATGTAAATACCTAGGTGTAGAATAACTATATCATATTGAAAGTGTATATTAACTTTTTAAGAAACTGCCAAACTCTTTTTCAAGGTGGTGTTGCTATTTTGACCATCCATCAACATTATATGAAAGTTCTAGTTGCTCCATATGCTCACTAACACTTGGTATAGTTGTTCTTTCTTCATTTTAATCATTTTACTAACTGTAAATCATTTTACTCACAGCATCTCAGTATGGTTTTAATTTGCCTTTCCCTAATGATTAATAAGTTGACCATCTTTCCTGTGTTTGTCACTCATATCTCTTTGGTGAATTTATTATTTAAATATTTTGCTCATTTTCTAATTGTGTAGGGTTTTTTTGTTAAATATTGAGTTTTGAGAGCTCTTTATATATTGTGAAAATAATACCTTTATCAGATATATGCTTTAAAAATATATTCTCCTAATCTGTGACTCATATTTTTATACTTCTAACTGTACCTTTGAAAACACAAAAGTTTTAGTTTTGATAAAATCTAATTAAATGTGTTCTTTTATGGATCATGGTTTTGATGTTATATCTCAGAAATCTTTGTGCAACCCAAGGTTGAAGAGTCTTTGTTATAGTTGTCTTCTACACATCTTATAGTTTTGAGTTTTATATTTATGTCTATAATCTAAGATCATTGATATATGTGGTGCAAAGATTAAGTAAGGTTTTCTTTTTAACCTATAGACATTTAATAATTTTAACACCATTTTTTGACAAGACTGTCCTTCCTCAACTGAATTGTCTGCATCTTTGTCAGAAATCAGTTCTCCACATATATGTATGTCCCTTACCAGACCCTTACTCAGCTCTGTTGATCTCTTTTCTATCTTTGAGCCAATACCATCTATAATTGCTACAGTTTTACATAAACCCTTGAATTTGGGTAGTAATCCTGATTTCATTCTATATATAGAGCTCAATATGTACTCCAACACTGCTCCTCTTTTGAAAAATTATTTTGGCTATTCTAGGACCTATGCATTCTCATGTGTATTTTAGAATATCTTTATGAATTGCTTTAAAAAAAACTTTCAGGAATTTGGATTGAATTTGTATTGAAAACATACATCAATTTAGGGAAAATTGGTATCTTAAGTTAACAACCCATTAACAGAGTATTTCTCTTCCTTTACTGGGTAGGTCTTCATTGTTTTATAGTTTTTGATTAGCAAATATTGTACATCTTTTTGTATTCCATATTTTATTGCTTTGTAAAGGATGTTTTTAAATTTCGATTATTGATTATGCATTAGTGGATATATAGAAATATAATTTATTTTTTCTACTTCAGACTAGCTATAAATGTCTATCAGAACCCTACTCTTCTAGAGAATATAACTTAGGAAATCTTGAGTGCTTTAAAGGGCCATACGTTGTGGTTCAGAGCACATGGAATTTAGTTCTAATTCCAACAAAAAACTCATTTGAAAAACTTTGGTGCATTACTTAATCTCTCTAAACTTTAGTTTCTTCATTTGTGTAATAAAATCATTACACTTCTTTTAAACTCGAAAACACTCAGACACCATTTTCTTTTTTTTTCCATCTTTTTTTCTATTAACATATAATGTATTATTTGTTTTTTTGTTGTT